>NW_028278698.1:0-142150 GCF_059751315.1 Micrasema longulum | reverse complement strand
ATTAAAAGCCCTGTAAATGCCTAGATTTCCATATTCCCTTCTTTAAGGTATTCTCCATCCCCGTTGTAATTTGTTAAATATATTATACCTTGATAAAGAAGCTTATGTTACTTTGAAACCTGTCGGAAGAAAGTCATAAAAATAATTAATTAAAAACAAAGTTGTTTTTTTATTTATTTTATTACAATAAATAACAAACTAACAAATGGTGCTTCAAATATAAATTTTATATCAAAAACAAAGTTTTTTTTTCAGACTTAAGAGAGAACAGCTGGAGGCGTGATGCAGAAGTCTGGGCAAGAACCAGGCGGCATCGGATACGTGATACTTCATAAAGAACTCACACGAGAGGTAGTATCTTACATGGTCTAGTTGGGGCAGGACATTGGTCAAATAAACCAATGTAGGATACAAACTACCGAACACTCAAGTGGAACGGAGAGCCTGTTTATAACTGTAAACGGGCCGACTTCTTCTGAAGAGTTTTTAGAGATTTCCTCTTCACAAGAGCTAATGCTGAGAAGTTCTTGATTAGCCCACTTTAGAATATCCCTCCAGATCCCAAGGCTGAAAGAGAAAATAGAACCTTCTTAAAAGCAGTATAAAACAATTTTATGAAATATAAACCTTGTACATAATAAGAAAGGTAAATAATAAATGCCACTCTTACCTAAAAAAAACCTTCCCGAGAATTCGGCCAAGCTTGGTAGGCATATGTGCCAAGCCCTACACTACCAGGAGAACTTTTCTCCTCTCGATTTCCGTTTTCAAGAATTCACCGGAATCCACCAGAGTAACTAACCTTCGAGTGAAACTCGCCCTGGATTCTGCTTCCATTTCATACACAAAATTACCTCCTTATCCGCACTGACGCAAATCAAAACGTACCGCTTAAACCGCGGTAAGAAATCAGCAAAGTAATTCGAGATTTATTAGTTTGGTACGTGGATAGAACGCACGAGTTCCATCAGCCGTAGTGTCAAATAAATAATAAGCATTGATAGTGCGCGTAGGCGCAATTTATACTATTAGCCGCATTTTGTGGGTCAACCTGTACTTTGATACAGAAGGTGGGTAAAAGTGAATTATTATCATCCGTGATGGAATCCAATACCTTGGATTAACACAATATTTGAGAGAAAATTTTACAAATATGCATTTATTTTCCCATAAAAAATAATACAAATTTAAAAATTTACAAAATGATTACAAAATATCGATATGAAAATACACGGAGATATAATTCAATTCAACATAACTTACTAAGTACTAAGTGAGAGTGAGTATAATATATGTGAGGGTGTGTGTGTATGCGTGTGTTGTGACGAATAAATTTAAGTAGGTGTTTTGTCACATAGTTTTTGTACTAGTCACATTCGCCGTTTCTCTATTATACGGAATATGAGCTATTGGTCACACCGAACGATCTCTTTTTGGTCGTGGTTTTTTTGATAACGAGACAGGCAGTCAACGCGCAGCTTCGTGGACCTAACTGGTTGAAATCAGTGGCAACTTCGGACGCTGTCCAGAAACTTGATTATAGAACCCGATTAAGAGCCCCGTCACAATATATATTCACAGGTCGCAGTTAGGTCAGGAGCTTCCATAGCATTGACACCCACCTCTAAGAATTAACGATGAGTTTGTTTAAATGTATATCTCAAGATTTGAAAATCATCATCATCGCTTATTAGATTTGCGTTCATAACAGGTTATTTAAAAAAAATTACATTTATTTTTATATGTTCTGACCATTCTGACCACAGATATATTAAATACCTATTCAGTAGTTCTGACGCTACGTGGAAGAGAGGCGATCTATAATGTTGTTTCTAATGTGAAAATATTCTAAAATTTCCTAATCCGTTTTATTACAATGGGCGCCAAAGAATTGTTTTTTTTTTATTAGTTGCAAATTATTTGTACCTTTTTTGTTATATGCCAGGTTTTATTTAATATATCAATCTTTAGGTTATATTTAGTTGACTTTAACATTTTTTACTGTGGATAACCATAATAAAAATAAAAGCAGAATCAGAATAAATAAAATAACTCTAAAAATATTACACTAACAAATGATAATAATTTTTTTTTTTAAAAGATGGACACAAAAAAAAAAAGGGGGGGCTAGATACCACCATTGAATAAATGACGAATGATCGTCCCTGTAATGAATCGAACAGTCTCTCTCCGTGTATCATTACAGTTCAGAAGCTCAGCTAGGTTATTAGTCGCAGCAATCCGAGAGTTTACTTTGCATTCAAGCTCCCATCTCGACCTATCGAACATTGGACAGTATATTAGAAGATGTTCTACAGTCTGCTCAGCGATGCCATCACATGGGCAGCAACTATCGTCTCGCAGCCCAAAGCGATACAGATATTCCCTCATGCATCTATGCCCCGAGAGAGCCTGAGTTAGTTCATATGTAGGCGTTCCATGCTATCAAAATGTTTTGGCCTCGTCTGTGCTTTTCAAAAGTAGCTTGATCCACTTATTGGCGGTTTCTTCTTCATACATTTGCCTCCACTCATTTGATTTATCTTTTGAAAGGGACCACCTTACATGGATTTGTGTTTGTTGAAAACTTTTTATTTTCGATGGTAAACACTATGAGTGTAACATAGTTCTAATGATATTAATTTAGAGGGGGAAAACAAATGAGAATTTCGCACACTTTATGAAAAAAGACTACAGCAGTCTATTTTTTTTTTTTTAGAACACAAGTCTCTGATTCCATGGTAAAGTCCTGCAAGGTGAGTCTCTTCTTTACCTTGTGTGCCTCTGCAAGCTTCTTGAACCTGGTCGAGGGGCACGAATCCACTCAAAACTTGAGCTGATACTGGGGAGAATGTTATGTATCCCTTTCATGACCTGATAGCTATTTGTCTTTTGATAGAGTCCAGTTTCTTACTGTTAACTTCATTCTTACTTTATATACCATACTACACCGCTTGTTTGTAAATCTACACAAATAGCACAAAACATCGTGTCGCGCGCGTCAAGATCAAACCGGTTTGACTTCCCCGCAAAAGACGTGGTCGAATCGCGCGCGGCGCCCGCGCTCGGATATCTGACCCGCGCTGCCAACGCTCGCCACTATAGCAACGCATTTTTTTATTTTGGTAAGTTGGAAAAAATTCTACTAGTTTCTTTCTACTTTCTTTAAATTCCCTAAAGAAGTATAACAATTGAAACATATTTTCAGGCGTTTCTTAGTGTCGAGGTGAAATAATTCAGTCAGGTGAATCTCATCTACATCAGTAAAGGTTTCAGCTCTTTGACTTCATAAAAATCAACAGATAGAAGAATTGAAGGAATAAGGATGTTCAAACAAAGGCTGAATGGTGAATCTTACACATTGCGTAAAGTTGCCACTTAAATCAGTTAACGACTGGTCAAAAGCCCTGTAAATCCTTAAACTTCTACATGCTCCTCTCTAAAATGTTCTTCAGCTATTTTTTAATATTCTAAACAATAATTGTTTGGCGCTCTTTTAAGAACTGCGGTGCTATTCTGAACCGCTCTTGCGGCTGTAGAAAACACTTTTATCTTGCGTATTTTGTATGTAAATAAGCGAGATAAAAGCTTTTTTTTACGGCCGCGAGAGCGTTTGAAATATCACCTCTTGTGTCTATTGTATGTTTGTGACCCTGCAATATAATATTATTAATGATAAATTTTTTTTGCACCACAACAGGCCAGGAGGCCCAATTACAGTGGTGAATACACCATGGAACACCCAGGCTTTCAGAAGAACAAAAGCAAATGATTGTGAAGAACAGAATGATACATATTAATTACCCAGACACATTACTGCTCCTATGTAGTTACGACTCTTGGAAAGGTTATTAATTGGTAACCATAATTAATTAATGTCCTTAATAGTGAACTATCCCATAGGATGTAAATAATAATGATTTCTTCGTGTTATAATATGCATTACTTTAAATATAAATCAGCTAGGCTTTATAACCTATTTACATACACTGAGAATAATTTATTTTGTTTTTCAAGTAATAGTTATCATTTAAAAATAATAGTCTTGTCTTATATATTTCTGACTAAAACCATATTTAATGTAGTTAAGCATACTTCAGTCGTATCTAGTCTTGTTCGTGTAGTCATTGTGTGTTTTTTTGTTGATTTTAAATTTGTCTCCAATATAATTTATTAAGTATTCAGGGAAATAACAACAATGAATTCAAAACTATGGTTCTACTCCACAAATCTTTAGCTGAAAGGAATTAAAAAAAAGCTAAAGAATATGTCTCACAATATCAGGGTATAATTAAATACCTAAATTGAAAGTATTTTGTTTTTTTCTCGTTTTTTTTTATTTAAATTTATTTATTTTTCTAACTTATTTTTTAAATTACGCATATTATTTATGTGAAAGTACACTGACGTATACTTAACATAACGCAAAAACGCTTCAGGTTCAGAAAGCGTTTGTACACAGGAAGAATGATGGATGTTACACCGTGTAAAAAGTTGCCACAGAAACCCGTCAATTACAGGTCACACCTGTAAATGCCTAGACTTCCGAATTCCCTTCTCAAAAATGCTATTCTTCTCTGTTGGTAATTTAAGCAGTCCTTAGGGGGTAAAATGCAGTACAAGTCCACAAAAATTTAGATCATTTTTATAGGGTGATTGTTTCCACACAAAATTGAATTATTTTTTTGAATCGTGAGAGGGCAAATTCGTAAATTAAATTAAATTAACCTTTTAAAGTGAATAATTTATTCTACCAGAATTATCACAATGTTAAATATTTTTTTTCTCAAACGGGATTCAAATATAAAAAAGAATCTTTTTTGGAGTAAATTTTATCAGAAATGATTAATTAGTTTTAATTTTAATTTTAATTGTAAAAGATTGGTAGAAAACATAAGACTTTTTGTCTTTCAATTGTATAAGCGTTATGTTACTTTTATTATAGGTACTATATTATATATCTACCTGATTATTGCGTATCTATAAAATTGTGTTTTCTAGAAGCATCTCTGGATTACAGGATCATTAAATGTGTAACTTTATCATATAGAAGTATCGAAACTGGTCTCTGGCGTAAATTTCTGGTTTATCAACATGCCTTAATAATATTCTTCATCTTATGCATAAATAATAAATTGAGATGACCATATTCAAAGGGAATCATTGCCAATGTCGGATTACACAGCATGTAGATGATTCAATTCTTGAACTTGAAAACAAACCAAGTATTATGTGGATTCTAAAAAACGAAAAAATAATATGTCTAACAACGCCAGCTCGATAAATTCAATTGGTATATATTGGACGAATCGTCCAAATAAGCGATTATGCACACCTTACAATTAAATTTAAATTTCGATAATAATGTTTCATAATAACTATGTTTATGGGAAAATGATATCTTTGTACAAAAAAAAAACTTTGAAGTGCGCCCAGCGCAGCGTCCAGCCCGTCCTCAATGAACGATGAAACTAGCCGATTAACTCAGCTTTTTACTCCATAAAAAAGCACGTAATATTTTACATCTTTAACCCAGTCGCAGTTTTTCAGTAGTAAAACAAGCTTACAGATTACAAATATTATTTGAAGATTCTCCATTTGGAAACAAGTTTTTGGAACATTATTTCCAAAGGACTATTTTTCTTTGACAGAATACCGTTGGCATATTATGTATCATTTAGGCGTTTAAAGTGGTCGTTTTTGGCATTATTTCAAAAGGAATCGGCCAGTGCTCAGTGTCGACATTTGAATCATAATGGAAATATCTGCTGAATTTCGCTGTTTTATTTTTTTAATGTTCTTTTGTACAAACGTTGTATTAAAATAGAACAGAATAAATCTACGTTTATCGCGAAGTTAATAATAACTGTGGTTTCAGTTTATTTTCACACAATATAAAAAAACACCTTTAATAATTATATTACTTACTAGCGGACCCGACAGATGTTGTTCTGCCCGAACGTTGGCTTGCCTGCTATTAGCTTGGAAAAGGACTTTTTATTGATAAGGAGGTACCTAGGTTAATTAAAAACATTTAAGTTTGTAAGTGAAAATTCTTGATGGAAATTCATTGTAATTTATTATATAAATAAAACACGAGTGATACTTTAATTCTCGACCAGTCTCGAAGATGTCGCGAAAACGATGAAACTGGTCACTGGATATTCCAAATTTGTAGATTAAAGTATCGCTCGTGTTTTATTTAAATAATAAACCAAGGTTAATGATTAAATTCCAAATAAAAAAAAAATATTATTCTAATAATTAATTTAAGAAGGCACCTTGGTACTTGTTTATGGTTGAATTTCAAAACAGAAAATAATTCATTCTCAAATAAATATTTTTTTTGCAAATGTCGAACTCGGCTCTTCTCACCAACAGGGGTGCACTTTAATCATAAATGCTATTTTCAAAAATGCAGTGAATGTCAGTTAATTTTTTTTTAGTATTACCAATAATCAAGTAAAAAAAAAAATGGGAAGAAATTATAAGGAATGTAAGGATATAATCTGATTGGAATCCATAAAAAGCGAATGTTGTTTGTAAACATTTAAAAACAAACTTTTTTTAAACACAAAAAATAACATCCTTAATTTTTTTTTTGTGTATGCATTCTCGTCAAATGCTACCCTGGTAAGTCGATAAAAAAAAGGGTTATGGTCTTAACTTTTTTTTTACAGATTCGATTGAAAATTTTATATCTACGAGCACGCGCAGCGCAAAGATCTACATTTCGCTGAAAACGGCAAGTAAATTGGTTAAGCCCTTTAGGGGGAGTTCAGTCACATCACACGTACAGAAGAATTATATATATATTTATAAACATATATCATGTACTTATATAAAGGTACAAATTAATCAACGTTTTTTGTAGATTACCCATAATAAAATCACCGCTCGCTTCTGGGACCTGAATGATACCATGTCACAAAAGAGATATATAATATTTTTGAAAGGTGAATATGGAAGTCCAAGCATTTACCTTATTAGTTATGTGTCCGGGCGGATGAAGAATGATATTATGCTACGTTAAAAAAGTTGAATCAGAACCCTGGGCTCGGTAGCTACACTGTAAAAAACCACTGTAAAAATCCTATAGAAACTGATCGAGTGGGGATAAATAGGCCTCGTAGTATAGCAGTTGGTGCATTCGCCTATTGTTTTGAGGTCTCGGGTTCAATTTCCGAAAAAGTTTATGTGAAATGTTTGTTTCAAAGGTAGTTTAACACTAAAATATTTGACTGTCCCTGGCCCATTTAGTTTCATGTTATATAATATGATCAAGGTATTCTGAATTTAATGTTCCAATGTTACCATTTTGGATGCGGATAGGGTATGATGATGGGGTATTTATAAGGCTCATTACCCGTCTTTAGCGGGTTTGAGCGGCCACTTTACACACTTTGTAACATTTACCATTCTGCAAATATTTGTGTAAACATCCATATTCCTTCAATTCTTACTAGATTGTGTTATGAACACGATCATTCCTTCCCGCATCTAATGGTCAATAGGGAACTGCATTGGTACACCAACCGCAGCGTCCCTTTATCACTTTTGTCACATGCAGGTAAGCTGATCAATCTTACACTTCAGATGCCAATCGCTGCATCAGCCAGCGTTGGGAAAAATATTTAAGTGATTTTACCTGTAGAAAAAGCGCGGTAATGATCCTCCTAACGCTGCTGCGTATTTTGCTATATTATTCTAGTGTTTAAATACCTGGTCAAATAAGTATTTTTTGTTAACCAAGTCGGTAATCAATTCTGAGACTTCTTGCATGGTAACCAAACGCGCTGACCATAAGACCACAAGACTGAAAATGATTTTTTTGAGTTGTCTTTGAGTTCAGGATATATATATTGTATTTTTGTTAAATCCAACATGCGTCAAATTTGATGCATCTGAATGAAACACTTGTTCATATACTATTTGCGTATGAATTTTCATCATTTGCAATTAATATCACCGCGGGATATCATTGCACTTGAAATGATATTTTACTGCTTGTGTTAATCCATGCTAATAAATAATAACTTAATTAAGCAGAGAGCAATTAAATTGAGAAATTCGAAGAAACTTGTAACCTAATTAATTATTGAATGAATTAAAAATAAAATGTTTTTCTTTATCTGTGCATTTTCATAGCATAATTTTGTAAATACATTTATTTTGTCCCAACCCACCACAATACGTAGATCCTATAAAGTTGGAACAGTGCACATTTAAATTATCCTGGATTGAAGTGTCTAAATAAACAAATACAATTCTTGGCCAGCCATAGTCACATTACATCATTTTAATATTAAGTCAAACGCAATTGAGAGATATTAAAATATAAGTATATAAATATCCTGACACCTTACCAAAACTCAAAACACCAAACTTCTAACATCGGAGATAAATGCTTGAATAGAATATTAACTATGTTATCAACACCGAAGTCCGAGAACGGACGCAGCAGCCTCCTATAACGAGCGTTTTGAAGGTGCGGCGGTGGACCTGTCTTGGGCATGTGCTGCGGACGCCTCAAGAGGGCCTTAACCCAAGTTGCCTCTTCTTTACACCTGCGGACTCCCGCCTTTCTAGAAGGCCATCGATGACGATCTTTCGGCTTTATATGGACTAAGGGATGCGGGAATTAACGTGATAATGGGTGTGGGAAAAGAAGAACAAATATATTTTATATCTAACACGCTATCCAAGTAAAATTTATCTCGAAAGATTAAACAGCTGTATTTTTTGCGGCCCGCTGTGGAACTGGTTGAAATACTTTATTTTTTATTAGATTTGTATCCTAAAATATTATGTAGTGAACTGTTTTCTTGTAAAAATAATTATGTAGAATTTCGACTTACGGAATGTTTTGTTGTATGGGATTAGTGTGTATAAATAAAAGATCTCAGTTACATATTGATGTGGAGTTTATTATTAATTTAATTGACTTTAACAAAGGATACAATAAAATGAATGCCGACAATACAGGTTGAGACTAACTATGACATATGAATATTTAAATGTCGTTAACTATGTCGTGTTGGGACAACCGAAACCAGCGCTGAACGAAGAGAGTATGAACTTAGTTTTGCAGCTGCAGATGACGTATTGCGTTACTGCGTTGGAAGGCTTAGCACCTGGTATTGCAATGACAACTAATAAAAAATAAAACAAAAACAATATTTACAAAACCTTAGATAAATGTTTTCGACTGGATGTATTCTTAAATAAAAACACTAAAAAAGGAAGATTAGGTGGTGCAGTTAATGCATTTGTATACCATGCACGAAATCTTGGGTTTGATTCACGTAAGTTTTAAATTAAATGTTTTCTCAAAAAAGTGTTTTTACTCAGGAATACTATACGTAAATATATATTTCTTCATAACTGGACTGGGTCTGAAGGGTAAAACTGAATATGGGGAAAAAACTTTTCAGTAAGGTTCTTTGTAGAATAATATTCTTTCCAATATTTTAGTTATTAATTCATTAGTCTATCGATGTTTTAAATAGGTAAGCTTATGTGTTAAACTACAAAGTTAAACGAAAAAGACATTTGTTAGTTTAAAAATATGTTATTTAATGTTTGACAGTACATAAAGAACGAATCTGATTATTTGTAAAATACAATATTTTACAATTAGGAACGTTTATATTCTGTTCTTTATTTTTCCCGTATATTTGTAATCTTTCATGAAATGAACAGCTAGCATATAAAAAAGTGTCACCGATGCTAGAGACATAAGTATTCTACAAACGAGCATAAAATCAGGCGAACACATTGTAAAATACAGTCTTTTTTACAATTTGAAGTAATAAACAAATCTGCAATTGTTAAAAAGTCTAAGAAGTGATAATTAGAATCGCTTACATACTTCTTCAATGGAGTAGATTTATATTTCAAACTTTTTTTTTCACTTTTCAACCTGTAAAAAATAAACAAAAATAAGTTTTTCGGAAGAATTATTAAATTCTCTTCGTTTTATTTTAACCAAAATGACATGACCAATAAAACAAACAATTTAACTATACTCTTTGATAGCGAGAGTATTTGCCTCTTAAACATTCAATAATGTGAAATATATCGCTTTCCAAAGTGAACATGTTCAACTGCCTACCTACTCAATCTATCGGCATGACCACAGGCAGGTTTGTCTGGAAGCTGGAAGGTAAAATAATTCATACTAAAAAAAATATCAGGGCGTCAAAGCGTCATGGGAAAATCCAGAATTTGTCTGCAAATATTTTGACATGCCCAAAATATTATTAATCTGTAGATATCTCGATGTTCTTATCATTCCTTAATATAAGATGTTAGTGGTTTTAGAATGATCATATTTTTTTCAATTACTAGCGACATCTTTTAAAAACCATGCGAAGTTTTTTTTTATCAAGCCTTTAAAAATAATATAAATAAAACTACACGAGTTTTCGTGAGTGATTATGATTTTAGAAATCAATTAATATCGTTTAAGTGGGTTTTGATATATTTTCATTTATATTTCATCTTAATTATATAATAAAAAATACTCGGCGTATCATGTTGGAAATGAGTTTCTCTATAAAATTGTTAATAATTTAATCGATAGCCTAGAAATTGATAGAAGCATTTCATATCAACTCCCTGTCCGCAGAACTTGTCATTGTGTACTCTTCGATATTCCGAGCTCGCATACTAATTAAATGAAGAATAACACTCTTCGGAGAATACAGACTACGTAAAATGACATATTTAGTGACATCAACATAAATTTACACTGTAAATACAACAGTTTTATCAGACATTTTGAATTTATCTCCTGATCATTTTTAACTTTTACTTTTACATACATCTACTACGTTACATTTTACTACTATCTACCAAATGAATTATTGTTGGTTGTGAATTTTTAGTAATAAATGTAAATGTTCATGGAAGCACAGAGAGAAAATATACCATATCTTCTCCCTTTTATGAACTTTTAATTTAATTTTTATAATATTTCTTTTTTTAGTGTTTAATTTTTATTCCCTCTCATTTTGTATTAACAATACCTAAATTAATGTGAAATCTGTAATTGGTCTTACTGTTTTTAATTGTTGTCTTGTGCCTTGAGTTTTTTAAAAGGACTGTATGATTTCCATAATTAATTAATAAATGTAGCTTAATAATTTAGGAATTAAGATATTACCACCTGTTTTAGGTCGCGTACTTACGTTTTGTGACCTAGAAATACTACTATTTATTTTATCTTTATGTATTTGACGCAAACAATTCTTTTTATATAGCAATTTTATATCTAGAACCTTAATTTTTTTAAATAATTGAACAGTTCTCATATCATTGGTTAGTTCATAGAAACCAGGGACGCCGTTCTAATTAGTGCGTTTTTTTTTTTTTTCGTACATTTTCAAGAATCTTTGCCGTACAATTTAATGCTCTAACTGCGGGCAAGAAAACATTTTTTGTATCCAATTTCCCGTAGGGCTGAAGTTCTTTATTATAAACTGTTCTTACGAAATAATAAATAAAGAAAACAAATGAGGTGAATAAGGAAAAAACGTCATTAATGAATTTGTTGTAATTTGTCCATTTGCCTGTTCATTTGGAAATTAAACGAACAATATTTATATAAACACCCAATACGTGATGTTTGTATTTTTGCTAGCAATTAGTCACTTCTTGAGAATGAGGAACCAAGGCGGATAATTTAATTTAATATTGTTTTCTTTAAGCAAATCAAATTCATTATGATAAGTAAACAGCATTTTAACATGATATGGCTACCTATCCTATTACATTAGACCATTGAATTAAGAATAGTCCAGAAGGAGCGTAGAATCATATTTGAATTCATCGGACTGTGTCCAATAATTCCCCCACTTAGATACACTTTCGCCGCGCGCATCTTGAAGTCGCCGAGTAATATTGCCAGATCGCGAAGAATATAACCATAAGACAAATGTAAGGTAAAAAAAAAAACAATTTGTTAATTTTTCTAAAATTTTATTGTGCACTCGGAAACATTGATTGACACAACAGAGTAGGGTCATTTAATAAGAGTAATTGAATTAATAAAATTTGAACTAAAAATATTAAAAAAAAATATTTTACATAAAACGGATATTTTTGTATCATGTTAAATAATATTTTATGTTTTAAAGATAATGTCGGTTAAATGTCCACCACGGCGTTGTTTAATCCGAGGTTCAATTTCCATTATTTCTCTTATTATATGAGCAAAGTAGGGTAAACATTTTTACTACCCTGGCAACACTAATGAAATTTCCATTTTGTTTCTTCGACAATCTGACCGATGGAAAAATAAATCATTTTTTAAGTAATGCATTTGTGACAAACACATTCATTTGATAATTACACATGAAATGTGATTGCATCCTGTTTCTTTAAGATCCAAGCAGTATTTTTTCACTTCAAAAGGACACAACACGGCATAGTTGAATTCAAATCAGGAATTGCGTACTGAGCGACGTCTACAAAGAAACTAATGGGTCAAAACGTAAACCTACTCATTTATGAGTAGTTGAGTCGCCTTCTGTTTGATGTGCGTATGCGGTTTTTGGACTATTCTTAATTCTATGCATTAGACACTATACATCGTTCGTTAAATTAAATTTATCTTCCTAAACAAATTAATCATATCGAATAAAATATTTTTAAAATTTATTTTTAAAAGATTTTTTTTTAAAGGAATAACCAGCTAAGCCTCTATTTTGAGGCTTGTCAGCAGGTGAGATAGTGGGGATAGGAAGTAATGAAAATCACACCAAAACACCCAGACCAATTGAGAAAAAAATCTTTCTTGGATTTTTTTCTTGCAACTGGCGGGAATCGAACCAGCGACGCCAGTTTCACAGACAACCGTCTAATTAACTGCGCAGTCCAATAGGATGGAGTACATTTTAGCTCTTTAGGCAAAAACCCGTGTTCTTGGCAGAAATATTTTACAAGGGAAAGAATAATAAAATAAAAAAAATTGAATATGTTATAAGATTTGTTCATGAAATACTCGACGGGAAAATATCATAAAATAACACAAGTATACGCATGTCTAAAACTAAAACAGTGCCTTATGCACACGGCGCAAGTATTATATCGTCGAATTTCTAGCACAAGTTGGAAACTACATTTTATTTGTTGTGAGATATTGCAATTTTAATGTTAAATGCTCATCCCAAATCCACAATTCAAATAAAATTGCTCGATGAATATTTATTAATTAATTTCGACGGCTTACGCCTTTGACAAAATATAAAATAATATTGAAAAACAATTATGATACATTAAATAAAATAATATAAAATCAGCAGAAAATAAAGAAATAATAAAGGAAAATTAAATAAGAAATTAAAACATAGAAATCAGCAAATTAACAATAAATAAAGAGTTTTAATATAAATATAAATATCTGCATCATCTGCATGGTATGTGATGTTAATGACCTTATCTCCCTAAGTAGATTCACTAATTTTTTATTCTTAAGAGCGTTTTTTTATATATTTATTCTGCTTGTGTAAGAAAAGGTTTTTGGCGTATATATTGTTGAGCTATATTTAGTTATAAAGGTGCTAAACTTACTTTGTTACTTTGTTGTTCTCAATATGTGTTATTTTTGAAATGTTTATATTATTTCTGTTCTGAGTTGAGTTGTTGTAATTCCTGGGAATGTAATTTAACGTATTTTTCTTGTAAAATACTTTTAATAAATAAATATACATAAAAAAAGTTCAAAGTAACATAAGATATTCTTTTTTGTATTTATAAAACACGAAATATTTTTATTTTCTATTTAAATAATGATACCATTAATGAAGACATCTAATTTTTCGAGAATTTGTAGTTACCAACTTGTGCCAGAAACCCGACGATATGATAAAACTTGTAATACATAAATAATAATCAGCGTTTATGCAAATAAGTAGTTTCAACAATAACAAAAAATATTCAAAGTGGCAAAAATACCTCCAGTAATGTCATTTGTCATCATTACCGCTTTCTTCAATCGAGTGCTTTTAATGCTCTTTTCATGGATGTTATTGTATTCATTCTAATATAAAACATGGTGTCATCATGACTTGAAGTACAATAGCAATGTATATTTTCTTGATACCATCTTAAAATAAACAGCGGTTATCGCGAAGTGTCACAAAAACGAATGCATACAGCTTTTTAAAGTAAATAATTCTGAAAGTAGGAGATACAAACTAAAAACACAACAAGAAAACAGTAAATGCATAAATCAATTATTAACGATAAAAACAAAAGATGTCAACACGTCAACCAGTTTTAAAAATATAACTCAATTGAAAAACAAATTCTTGCAACAACCAAATAAGAACTTAAGTACGGTTTTTTTATACAATCATTAATTCATTTAATTTATTTTATTCATTTTATTCATTTGATTCATTTTATTCATTTTATTAATTTTATTCATTTTATTTATTTTATTCATTTTTTTTTTTTTTTTTAATTTATTTCATTTATTTCATTTATTTCATTTATTTCATTTATATCATTTATTTCATTTATTTCATTTATTTCATTTATTTCATTTATTTCATTTATTTCATTAATTTCATTTATTTCATTTATTTCATTTATTTCATTTATTTCGTTTATTTCGTTTATTTCGTTTATTTCGTTTATTTCGTTTATTTCGTTTATTTCGTTTATTTCATTTATTTCATTTATTTCATTTATTTCATTTATTTCATTTATTTCATTTATTTCATTTATTTCATTTATTTCATTTATTTCATTTATTTCGTTTATTTCGTTTATTTCGTTTATTTCGTTTATTTCGTTTATTTCGTTTATTTCGTTTATTTCGTTTATTTCGTTTATTTCGTTTATTTCGTTTATTTCGTTTATTTCGTTTATTTCGTTTATTTCGTTTATTTCGTTTATTTCGTTTATTTCGTTTATTTCGTTTATTTCGTTTATTTCGTTTATTTCGTTTATTTCGTTTATTTCGTTTATTTCGTTTATTTCGTTTATTTCGTTTATTTCGTTTATTTCGTTTATTTCGTTTATTTCGTTTATTTCGTTTATTTCGTTTATTTCGTTTATTTCGTTTATTTCGTTTATTTCGTTTATTTCGTTTATTTCGTTTATTTCGTTTATTTCGTTTATTTCGTTTATTTCGTTTATTTCGTTTATTTCGTTTATTTCGTTTATTTCGTTTATTTCGTTTATTTCGTTTATTTAATTTATTTAATTTATTTCATTTATTTCATTTATTTCATTTATTTCATTTATTTCATTTATTTCATTTATTTTATTTATTTTATTTATTTTATTTATTTTATTTATTTTATTTATTTTATTTATTTTATTTATTTTATTTATTTTATTTATTTTATTTATTTTATTTATTTTATTTATTTTATTTATTTTATTTATTTTATTTATTTTATTTATTTTATTTATTTTATTTATTTTATTTATTTTATTTATTTTATTTATTTTATTTATTTTATTTATTTTATTTATTTTATTTATTTTATTTATTTTATTTATTTTATTTGTTTTATTTATATTTATATAATTTGTTTTATTTATTTTATTCATATACTTTATTTTATTTATTTATAAACCACACAACACAAATTACTTAACACGTATATATGAATTACATTCTCAGGAGTTACAACAACTCAATTCGGAACATAAATAATATCAACATTGAAAAAGACATATTGAGAACAACAAAGAAATAAAACAAGTTTAGCACCTTTATAACTAAATATAACACAACAATATATAAAGCCAAAAACCTTTTCTTACACAAGCAGAATAAATATTATTTATTAATTTAACTAACTATGACGTTATAATTAATTATCACGTTTTTTTAACAATTTAAAATGAATAAGAGTCTATAAAATACGGTGGAGCGAAATAATTTTTTTTCAGCTTTTTAGTAAAATTAAAAATTATTTTAAATTTTAAATTATGAGATCGTTCAAATTTAAATTAAACATCTTCACAAGACTTGAAGTCACAATTATCAAGGCCCAACACTAAGCGTTTTTGTTAAAACATATTAATGTATGAAAACATATCTCGGTATTTGAAGTATTATACTATAAGGACATATTTTTTAAATATTTACACTTAACGTCATTGTCTGGTTTAAGTTGCAACTTTACACACTGTGTTACATTCACTATTCTGTCTATGTTTGAATATCCATGCTCAATTGACTACAAACATTTGGACGTATAACTGTTATAAAAAGAAATTCACAATGTGTATAAATAGTTAGATTTCCAAATTCCCCATTCAAAAATGTTTTCCGTCCTTTCCACAACAGATTGCAATAAATTTAAATCGAATTAATTATTATTATAAAAACAAAACACAGTTATTAGTGTTACACAATTTTCATTATTTTACAAGAATACTACTACAGTTTCAGAAGAGCACTCCTCCCGTCTTACAGTTTTTTTAAAGACGGAGTTTTCACCCGTCAATGGGAGGAGTGCTCTCCCGAAACTGTAGTTGTGTTCTTGTAAAATAATGAAAATAGTGTCACACTAATTAACAGAGTTTTATTTTCATAGTAGTAATTTATAATGAAGTGTTCCGAAGTGAATTCCGATCCAATTAACAATATTAAATCTATTACTTTAAACAAATATATTTAACTTGAAGATAAAAATCCTGGATTAGAAAATCAAGTGGAGATTAAGCTACGGTTTCCTAGGACAGCGGTGCCCGTATCTTAACGGCCGTAGTGAACGATGATGCGGTGGACAGCCGTCGTAACGGTGACTAGAGAGTGGTTGTCTAGGAAAATAGTGCTATCAGCACCGTTTTCCTAGGAAACTTCTCTATAGTCACAGTTAGGACGGCTGTCTACTGCAACACCGTTTACTACGGCCGTAAAGATACGGGCACCGCTGTCCTAGGAAACCCTAGCTTTAGTCCGCCTCGTAGTGTAGTGGTTGGCGCGCTCGCCTACCATGATTGAGGTCTCGAGACCTTCATGTAACGTATAACGTATAATCTTTTACAGAATATTTTATTTTCTCTTTCTTATGTTACATAATAATTATAACTGTATTTATTATAGGAGCAAAAATTCATTGCCTTTTTCTTGTATACCCATGAACAGACCTTGCCTTTGTGGAATTTTTTTGTTTACTATTTTTACCATTAATATGTATTTCATTGCTATATTATTACCCTTTATTTTTTTAATACTCTCTTTTACCTCTTATGTTTATTGTAAAAAAAAAAGTATGATCAATGTACGCTGCATTAATTTTAACAATCCAGTGCCCTATGCGGCATTAGGTGCGGATACGGGAATAATTTTAACGATGATTTTTGTGCTTTGTTTTTAATTATTATTAACTCTGTATTGTAAAAGCCTTCGGAGTGTTCAGAGTATAAAATTAAAATAAAAAACATCGGTGTAAACACAATTAATAGTTATTCAAGTAATCATTGTCATTTCATGCATTTTATGAGAGTGAAACTATTCCAATTCTTTGGATGCACATGAGAAGTTTAGTGATATTCTCCGTACATTCATTCGTTAGCTGTGTTTTCAATCTCACTAGATTATCTTTGTTCCAACTGTAAATAATTGTATTTTAATGCAGTTCCATGGAGAGAACTATGTTACTATGGTACGTAGAATGCAATTTGATATGCTGAACGATGATCATATTGTAATTTAGTTCAAGTTCCCGTATTTTATTGTGTCGTTTAATGTAACGCTTCCGATTCCATTATTAACTTAAATTCTTATTCTTTTAGATAACTTCTTCTTCTTCTCTGTTAAGACCTGTTGATCCATTATCGACTGGAAGGTGATTCCTGGTACCCCGAGTTCCAGCTGTCCTTGCATCTCTTTGGTGGCCTTCCAGGCAGACGGCGCACTATAGAAAATGGTTGAATAACGGCATATCATAAATGATTTTTACAAATGTTGCTACTGACACATTTCAAAATTTATTTTTTATTTTATTTTTATTTTATTTATTTCTAGTACAAACAGATGTACAGGTTAAATTTATATTTGATAAAACTTTATAAAATGTAAACATATTAGGGCCTGCCATCCAATTATGTGTATTCACTAAATAATACTGTAATAAAGCAACGACTGCTTTAAGTTTAAACTATAAAAATAATAAATATACTCCATATTAAAGTAAGAGAAATATGGACAAAACAAGGAGATAGTAGGAGGAAAATAAAGGAAATTGATAAGAATTGGTGAAGGATGATTGAAGGAAAGTAGGAGTGAAAAATTGCATTTGATTGAATGAAAAAGAGCCTATTAATTTTCTTCCGTACCTATTGTATGGAGTGTTAAATATATAAAGACTATTAAAATTTTTGTTAAATGCTTCACATATACGAGGATCGTAGAATGTTCGTAGAATGATCGTAGAATGGAAGGGACACGGTAAGCAAGTAGATGAATGAGCTCTGGGGAATCCAAATTATTTATTTATTTATTAATTTACAGGCCCCACGGGCTTTCCAATTTATTAGAAATACATTCAAGTGAAGCAGTGAAACATAAGTATGTACATTTAGTTAAAATTAAAGATAACATAAGAAAAACTAAAAGATACAATAATAAGCAAAAATAAGGAAATGTACCAACATAGGTATCAGTGGCGAATGGCGATTTTATTTACAGGTAAGCTTTACAAAATATAATATATATTTGTAACTACATAGAAGGTACATAATACAATGTAAGTAATGTATACCTACTATAAATGGATATTTTTCTGTGGTTCTGTGTGATACAACAACCCTCATCCATGAAATCAACTCAAACTATGTGACTTCGTGATATATTATATTATATAGATATATTATCTATCACTTTAATATATAATTCAATAAAAAATAAATAAAAAATACCGCTATGAATTCAGTCGATATTAGGTATTCAATTGAAATGTCAACTGGTTGAATTGATCTAGTAATTACTAGTGCTAAAAACGAGAGCGTGGAGTGCTATATGTCCTGCACTATGACGCATGAAAGTTATTATGGTCTTATGTCAAAAGTACCATCTCAAAGAAAAATAGTCCTTAAGAAACAATGTTTAAAATACTGTTTGCCAAATCAAGAATCTTCAAATAATTTGTGTAATCTGCAAGTTAATCTAGGAGAAAAAACCCGCACTGGGGTTAGTACATTTAAAATATAGTGTACTTATTTGTATGAAAAAATAAGCTGGAATAATCGGCTAGTTTCTTGGCTCACCGCAGGCGCTGGGCGCGCTTTATTAAAATTTATATTTATATTAGGATAAAAATACAACCGGTAAAAATGATTATTTATTTGTTATTCTGTAAATAAAGTTAAAATAAAACATTATTATGGTTAGTCAAATATAATGGTAAGCTTTGCATAATCGCTTCTATACACGGTTCGCCCCTGATAGGTATATAGGTAGGTATATAGAAAGATAGTTAATATATTTGCATATCAAAACAGACACATACATACACATGCACATGCATACAAATATTTTTAAAATTGTTTAAGAGTCAAACTATAAAATAATGTTAGATTTCTAAATTAAGTATATCAAATAATTTTTTTTCTAATGCCACAAATTGAATTTTTTACGGATACCATTTTAAATCTGTTCACTTTACTACTTTAAAAGTTAATTTCTTAGTAAACTTTGTTGGAATTGATAAAAATTATTATATAAATACGAAAAGTTCAGCTTTTTCACATCATAAAACAACTAAAACATTTTGATTTTGTTCTTTAAATATACAATAAAATAGTATTAAAAAAAAAATATGCCACATTATTAAATACAAAACACTATATTAAATATATATGTCATATTAAAGATGTCGGGAATCGAACCCGAAACCTCTTGCATGGTTGGCTAACGCGATGACCATTACACCACGAAGCTGACACACACATTATTTATTCGCCTAGAAACAGAAGAGAACATTGAAGGAAGAACATTTTGGTGACCGACTGAAGTTTTAGTTTTGGTGTGGGTTCGGTTTCGGTTTCGGTTTTGGCCAGTTTCAGCCAGTAAAACTAGTTTCGGTCGCGGTTTTGGCCAGTTTCAGCCAATAAAACTAGTATCGGTCGCGGTTTTGGCCAGTTTCAGCCAGTAAAACTAGTTTCGGTCGCGGTTTTGGCCAGTTTCAGCCAATAAAACTAGTTTCGGTCGCGGTTTTGGCCAGTTTCAGCCAGTAAAACTAGTTTCGGTCGCGGTTTTGGTTTCAGCCAAAAGTAGGCCGAAACTCCGAACCTGCGGTAGGGATTTGTAGTATTACGTTCGGCGGTACTCAGGTGCATATCATGGCTCGTGACTCTAAGATCTAGCGAGTTTTTACATATGTATATTTATCTAATTCGCTTATAGTAAAACGTTAAAGTTCGTATAGGAAGCATTAAAGAACTGTAATAGAAAATAAAGTTACATGTATAACATAACAACAAACCAAAAAACGCTAAAAATATGTAAATTAACTAATTAAATTTGTGCCTTTTATTTCATTGTGAATTTAATTTACACTTATTTTAATGAACTCATGAGGTTAAGCAAATAAAAGCGCTCATGTTTGTATGTTTTAAAGTGACTTTTACTTATTTTGATATGTTTCGGTTTCGCCCCAAAACCTTGTTTCGGTCGGTCACTATTATTTCAAAATTATGAAAAAGGTTTTAGGTTATAAACAATTAAATAAATAAATAAAATCGAGAAAGTAAGATTTAATGCAGACAAGAATTTAATTGTGACATAAAACGTTTCGATGAAATAATTACATTTAACTACCAAGCGCACAATAAAAACGAAGTGCATAATTTACTTACTCATTCATAACGAGGTGTAAGATTTTATAGTTTCGTGTTATATTTAAGCAATGCTAACAGCTATTTCTGGTAGGAAATAAGAAATAAAGCAAAATGCGGTGGGATTGTGCTAATTTACTTTAGATCTCACGCCCCAGTGATACTGTAGTATGCCCAGTTTTAGAGAGTCTACGATAAATGGATTATTTAAATTTGAAAAGAAAATAGTTTTTAATTTTGTTTGTTTTTATTTATTTCATTTATTTTATTAATTTCATTCATTTTGTGTATTTTTATTCATTTCATTCGTTTCATTCGTTTCATTAGTTTCCTTCGTTTCGTTCGTTTCGTTCGTTTCGTTCGTTTCGTTCGTTTCGTTCGTTTCGTTCGTTTCGTTCGTTTCGTTCGTTTCGTTCGTTTCGTTCGTTTCGTTCGTTTCGTTCGTTTCGTTCGTTTCGTTCGTTTCGTTCGTTTCGTTCGTTTCGTTCGTTTCGTTCGTTTCGTTCGTTTCGTTCGTTTCGTTCGTTTCGTTCGTTTCGTTCGTTTCGTTCGTTTCGTTCGTTTCGTTCGTTTCGTTCGTTTCGTTCGTTTCGTTCGTTTCGTTCGTTTCGTTCGTTTCGTTCGTTTCGTTCGTTTCGTTCGTTTTGTTCGTTTTGTTTGTTTTGTTTGTTTTGTTTGTTTTGTTTGTTTTGTTTGATCTAATATCAAATTATTATTTTATATCATTTCATGCCACTTAACATAATTTTATTGTATTTAGCTTGCTTGAATTTTTTTTATTTCATTTCATTTAACAACGTTTTGAGTATGGCCAAATGTAAGCAGACAGGCTGGATTTCCACCCAAGGGAGTTATTCAGATCTAAATTTGTTGCAACAGAGAGGGAAAACATTTTTGAGAAGAGAATATTGAAGTCTAGGCATTTACAGGGCTTATGACATGTCACTGGCTGGTTTAAGTGGCCACCGTACACACTGTGTAACATTCACCATTCTGCCTTTGTCACACAAAAGTCAACAGATGGAACAGTTGAGGAAATGTGGATGTTTGAAGATTGAAGTGAAGGGGATCTCTTACAACCGCTGGAGGTTGGAGACGAAAAAAAAACGATGATGTTGAACTACAACTACTACTATCTCGCACAAAGTACACACGTCTATCCTGGCATACATTCCTAGCTTCTTCCAAGTTCATTCATCTTGTCATATGTATCCTTCGGTTCTGCCTGCTTTTGACCAGATGACCAGACTGAATATTTTGGTATATCTGATCATGCCACGTCTTCTTTGGTCCTTTTTTAGTCCCACGTTACTGTTCATTCTTGCCAATATATACCTGTTATTTCGTCATCCATTCGTTGTACATGACCATACCATCTCAGAGACCCTTGTTTAATCTTATCAATTATACCTGACTCAGATTCACACTCTCGCCTGATTGCAATGATAATATAATACAGGGTAGCGAAAACTTAATCAAACTGGATGATGTGACCATATAAACTGCGAATGGTGCTACCACGCCCTATGGTCCTTTTAAAGTCGTCTTCTTTTGTTCTTGACATCATGGCAGGGATAAAGTGGATGCACTAAAAGCGTTGCACTGGATAAAGCTAGGGTTTCCTAGGACAGCGGTGCCCGTATTTTAACGGCCGTTTAACGGTCTAGGAAAACGGTGTTATCAACACCATTTTCCTAGGAAACCACTCTCTAATCACTTTTACGATGGCTGTCCACTGCATCACCGTTCACTACGGCCGTTAAAATACGGGCACAGCTGTCCTAGGAAACCCTAGCTTTAGTCACCTGATTTCGATATTAAGGGTGAACGTCCTGTCTTTTGGTCTTATTTCACTGACATAAATACATTCTTCATCCGCCTGGACACAGATAAAACAACAATAATAGTATTTTGGGTGTTTGTAGCGCTAACTTTGTAGTTCATTGTTATATTTTCAAAGTATAAATGAAATAACTTTGTTTTATGATATGTATTTTTTAACTGTCATAACCAACTAGTTTCGGCGACTCACGTTGCCCTCTTCAGGGTTATATAGTAACTAAATATATATAGCGTCAAAGCACCAATGAATGACCGTTTAAGGTTCAGTTTGTAGTGAAATCCACATAACAGGTATAAATTTCATTATTTGAGCGTACAAAAGAAAACAATAAAAAAACACAGGAACTTTTCTAGGTACTTTTCCTTTTTATTGAAATACGAGTATTACAATTATAATTAATATTATTCTAAAAAAATAGCAGAATCACCAGTAAATGACCACTACTACCCCAGTAAAAATAATACTCAGATTAAGTTACATCATAACATTATAAAACACCGAAACACATTAGAATATGAATATATTCAAAGAATTGCATAAAAAGTAGCATCAAATAAAACACTTACCACACCTTTTCTTATAAAAACACTATCAATCACAGAACAATAACGGGAAGACGCACTATTACCTTTTGACAACTCACAGTTCAAAACTGATAGATTTGTTTCTTAACAAAAGATATGTCCGCCTACTGCTTTTGTCATAGTTTCTAGTGTTAAAATATTTTTGACTGGACACATGTGGCAATTCTTATTATTTTGTGTTTTATTTCAGTGGTCATTTACTGGAGGTGGGCATTTACTGGTGCTTTGACCCTACGTAAAAGAAACAGTGATCAGTGGGTGTCGAGAAGGAAAGACGAGGGGGTAATGGGGGTAATTGTGTTTAAGGTATGGTTAGACTTTTTGGGGAAAATATTTAAAATATGGCTTTGACTTAAGTTTAATTGATTTTTTAAAATATTAAATTTTTAAAATTTATTGCAACAGAGAGGAAAACAATATTGAGAAGGGAATATAGAAGTCTAGGCATTTACAGGGCTTATGACCTGTCATTGGTTGGTTTAAGTGGCCTAAATTTAAATATGAACAACTCCAATCCAGCCAGTCTGCAAGCATTTGGACATACTTAAACATTGTTGAATTAACTACCGGTAACTATTAGTAAAAGAAGAAGTATAAAAATTGGAAAATTGTTTTCAGGTGTTGCCTAGTAGTTGATTTGGTTCAGCCGGATGAATCTCACCCACATAATAAAGCTTTCAGCTTCTTTACTTCACAAAAGCCAACAGATGGAAGAGTTGAGGAAATGTTGATGTTTAAACATAGGCAGAATGGTGAATGTTACACAGTGTGTAAAGTGGCAACTTAAACCAGCCAATGACAGGTCATAAGCCCTGTAAATGCCTAGACTTCCATATTACCTTCTCAATAATGTTTTCCCTCTCTGTTGCAAAAAAAAAAATGAACAACTCCCTGGGGAGGAAATCCAGCCAGTCTGCAAGCATTTGAACATACTCAAACATTGTTATTAAAATTTTGTTGGGCGGCTTTTTCAATTTCGAGAATTTCCTTATTCAATTGATTAGTTTTATTATTGAAATGGTATATTTCTATGCCATCTTCAAAATGAAATGAACGGTTATTTGTTTAAATATGTTCATCGAATTCCGAAAAATTGTTATTGTTGAGACATTTTATGTGTTCTCTTATTCTAATTTTAAATGACCGCGAAGTTTTTCTGTATAAAATACTCAACAATCGTGGCAAGTAAGTTTTTTTAAAAAGTAATAACCCGCTAAGCCTCTATTTTGAGGCCAATCAGAAGGTGGGATAGAGGGGATATGAAAGGAGGTAATGAAAAATACACCACAACACCCAGACCAATTGAGAAAAAATCTTTCTTGGATTTTTCTTGCAACCGGCGGGAATTGAACCCACGACGCCAGTTTCACCGTCTAGCCAACTGCCCCACGGCCTCTGTAAATAAAATACTATACAAATAATAAAATGCATATTTTAATTTTTTATAAATAATCAATTAAACCTAATCCATCCTATTTTTAATATTTTCTATGTAAAGTCTAACCCTATATTAAACACAATAACCCCTTCCTCTGTACTTATCGACACCTACTGTTCACTGTTTATTTTACGTATGTATATTTAGTTGTTATATAACCCTGAAGTGGACAACATGAGTTGCCGAAACTAGTCGGTCGTGACAATAAAAAAGTAGTCATAAAACAAAATAATTTTATTTACATCTTTAAAAAAAATAAAAATATTAATGATCCTTTCAAAAACTGTTTTATCATAATTTCCATTGATCATGATCATCTTTATGCTGGGTGTATTCTGTTGTCATAAAAACTTGCAATTTATTAATAAAATTAGCAATAAAACTGAATGCTGATATTTTTGTCTCCGCAGATATTTTATAATGCTCTATCAAATAATTTCTAAAAGAAAATAATAGAAAAGAACTCTCTTTATTCTAGTGATTTCCACTGTACTTACTAGAAATTAAGTATTAGGTGGAAAAACGAGTATTTAAGAAAAAATAATAATAGGAGACTTGACGCTGATTAAACTTAAGTAATATGTAATTAATAAATCGTTTATCGTATATTAGATTTTGAAAACTGTTTCTCTATGAAAATTACATATTCTTTCTTTATGTTTTTTCCTCTTGAATTAAATCATAAATAAATTATTATTAATATTCAAAGCATTGACTTTGTCGTTGAACATTTTACTAAATGTTATGAAAACATTTGTAAATAACCAGTAGTAATAATAATAGCCACTTACCGACTTTTCTATGTCTAAAAATATAAAACCAACACGACATGCATTTTAATAAACAACCGGTACATGTACTGATTAGGTTTTGAAGATATTTTATGTTGTGGGAGAAATACTTGAAAAATGATAGAGGGAATAAAGGGAGAGGCGTGAGTTTTATAGAGACATGGTGATCATTACAATGGAACATCGTATAATGGACTATATTGAAAGGTTGTCGAATCATTTATAAAAGGAACATTATTCTTCAAATCTTTCCTAATCCTTTATTATTTGTGTGTAAGATTTTATTGCATAAGTTATGGTGTATCATTATCAAAGTCATGATCAAAATTGAGTAGGTGATTTGCAAATTCGGAGAAATCGCGAAGATACTTCATGTGTTCTTTAACACAAATATTAATTGGTTTTATATTTTTGTGCAACAATTATGGTAATCGTGTATAGTGGGTTTTGCATGTTGGTTAGTTGGTGCCCTGACGAAAAGACGGGTACGTCTCGAACCCAGTAGACATAGATCAGTCGGTAAGTAGTTACCTACAGAAATAAACGTTTGAATTTCGATTATTCGTTTATTTTTTTGTTTTGATATTACAAATAATAACATTTTTAGTAACAAAATGTTTCCAAGAGCCGCCTAGTAGGTGAAATAATGCAGATAGATTCTGAAAGGTTTCAGATCTTTTACTTCACAAAAGCCAACAGATGGAAGAGTTGAGGAAATGGGGATGTTTAAACATAGGCAGAACGAAGAATGTTACACATTGTGTAAAGCGGACACTTTAGGCAGCCAACGGGAGTTCATAAACCCTGTAAATGCTTAGACTTCCATAATCTCTTCTCAAAAATGTTTTTCCTATCTTTCGCATCAAATTTCAATCTTAATTGCTGTATTGGGAGTGAAATGCAGCCTTGTCTTCAAAATGTTGTAAAGTTTATTATTAAATCGAGCTGTGATTTTGCTTTCTTAACTTCTAATGTTGAAACATTGAAAACATATTTTTTTGAAACAATTTTTAACAAGGAATTGTTTATTTTTTGCCTTGCTTATAATGTACAAGGCTCATATTAACTGCGAAAGGTGTCTTCTTTCTGACAGCGCTAACTAAAATATGCATGAAGTTCTGGTGGGATAATCGGCTGTGGCCTTGATAAGTAACTTCTCCGCATTTGAGGAGACCACAGCAAATTAATTCAGGAGAAGCCGGACTATTGGCAGACATCAAAAAACCTTCCGTTTGTTTTGACAGTGTTCGGCATTTTGTGTCTTATTTTTATTTATTTCAACAATTTCCTATACTATTTTTACCATGCATGATATTACCTAACGTGAATAGTCCTTATATCTTATTACTGTTGCGATATCTTCCAGGTCCTCGTCTTGATTTATAGAATGCTCCTCGAGTTGCATTCGATCCAAACCAAAAAAGGGACAATGCGTCAGCAAATGAGAGACATCTTGGGGTTTCTCATTATCACATGGACAGCTTTTGATTTTTAAAAGCTTCAAATGGTAGCTCATAAAACCATCGTGGCTGATGAGGATTTGAGTAAATTCGAAGTCAGCTTTCTGCGTTTTCTTGAAAACAAAGGCATAAAACCTTTTTGGAAAAAACATTTTAGTAACCTGCCCAGTAATTTCACTAAAATACCGGTCGTCGCAGAGTTTACAAGTTTTGCTTCTTTTTTTAAGCAAAAGTATACATTTTACACCGGGAGTAAACTTTTACCAGTTGCCTTGACATAGAATGAAACACTCTTTAAATGTAAATAAGATCGTTAATTACATTTTATTGGAGAGTTCAGTTTGTTAGATGCATATATGTAAATTTTGCCCAGTTTATTTTACATCCAACTAGTTTACGCATAATATGTAAATAGGTTTTGTTAACTTCACTTAACCGCATAGAGCGGAATGAAAGCCTCTAAATCTCACTGGAGCTTGCGAGGAGTATGAGTGTGTTAGGGCAAAATTTCCACTCCAATTATTTATCAAAACAGTCCAATCAAATATTCTACCTGTGCGCAAGCAGGTAATTTGCCAAGAAATGTGGTGTTTTACCGTCAGATCAAATTGATAAACTTGACGTATCTTGGATCTATGATTTCATTATGCCTATGCATTATCAAAAGCAAAAAAAATAAACAATAATTAAAAAGGCCGCGGGCAATCTTAATTATAAGACGATTTATATAAAATATGGTTTCATCCGTTGGTTAGTCTGTCAAAATTGTTGAAATGCTGAAATTAAAAATTATATGGTTTGAATTTAAATACATATGTGCACTTTGTTACGTCAATTAAACTTTTTTTTGTTAATCAGTTTTGTTTGAATAAGTTTGTACGCAAAAAGCATAGAGTTTGAGGATTTATTCCAATTAGTAACGAAAACGCTTTGAAATATACGTTTAACCGTGATATACGTTAAAAAAACATACATTATCATAAGATGTCTAAACTTCGCTCAACAAAGTTTGCCAAAATGTCTTTAGATGACCGCTACAAATTTAATAAACTGCCCGATGATCTTAACAACGAAAAGTCGAGTAATTCGAAAAGAGTAGAAAACAAACCACTTATTTCTAGTGATAGTTTTATACATGTACTATTCAAATGCTGTGTTTAGATTTTTTAAATACGCCTTGTTACCATATAAGATTGTGTTTAGTTGACATTATGTATTGTCATATTTTAATATTTTTTTATGTACCGTTACGAATGATTTTTTTATACTCCTGGGAGTACATACATATATTATTTTATAAATGAATTGTATTTTATTGATAAATAATAATTCATTAAAAAAATTGAGCGCACAGAGTAAATTATTTAAACATATAACAACAAAAAAAGAGAAGACTTTAGAGAAGGAAATCTAGTACTTTGTCTACAAACATTTGGACCAACTCAAAATATTCGAAATTAATTCGTTAATTTTTTTTTATGAATATTCTGCTTTTCACACAGAAAACTTAATTTTACTTTGTAGATAAAATTGAAGATGAATGATAACTTCCCATTGTCATCGGGGCCCTGGAACTGCAATCATGGTAGGCGAACACACCAACCACTACACCCCAAGACGGGCTTATCTCTACATGATTTCCGTTTTTTAGGATTTTTCCAAGAGGGTAAGCTTAAGTGGTAAACACTTTTTTGAGTTCGAGTTCTGCAGCTCATAACGGCCGCACTTGTCGTTAATTACCGATACGATAAAAAAATCTTATGGATTTAGTGCTGGTTAATCACTTTAAATCGACGTTATAAACATCTGTGATAGAGCACCTGGTTCTATTCTACTTACGGTACTTTATTCTTCATTGCATATTTTTTTTATAACACTTAATTTTGCAACCTAAAATCAGCATTTATAATACAATTGTTCTTCAAACCTTTTTTGTTGATTTATTAGCAATGCTAATTATGCATTTTCCGAATGAGCGATAATTTAATCTATTTTATTCGCTTCCGGCATTTTGTGTTAATCTTATTGACTTTGTCAAATAAGTGCGACAAACTCTGTTCCACTTAATATGGTCGTGAAATACTGACCGAAAACCATAGAACAGAACACTTTCAAAAAGTATTTAACTTGGTAAAAAAATATTTAAAAAATCTAGCTGGACTCATTCGTCTTTAGAATCGTATGCAACTTCCGTAATTCGACGAGTGACAGTATTCTTGAACCACCCATACGAATGCAGTCGATCGAAAACCAATCGACTTTATCTCGAGTGCCCCAAAGCACTCGACATTGACAATCGAATGCGACATCGTAACTTCAGCTGTCAAACTTCTTTCTTGTAAAACGCTCGGCATTTATGTTTGAATAATGAGTAGGTATTTTTTTGCATTTTAAGTTAAAATTTACAACATTGGATCAATTTTATGATGATGACGTATCAACAAATCTGCAACAAATATAACTGTACTTATTTTTAATCCATTATCAAATAAAGTTTCACTAGAAACATGTTTTTTTTTTTTTTTTTATCGCTTGTCAATGTCGAAATACGTATTTGAGATATATATTATGCAATACGTTTTTAAAATCTATTAAATAAATATGAAATATTTCTAATAACATGTAGATGTGTGTTATATTAAAGGGAAATAATAATTATCAATGTTGCAGTGACGCAGTAAAAGATTTTTAGTTTTTTTTTTCATAACATTCCATACACAAAACATTTAACGGAAGAAGTCTGACAACAAACAATAAAGGTTTACGTGTGGCCATAGATAAATACGGATTTACTGGTGTTGCCGCTTTCTCATTCGTCATTGTAATTAAATTTAGAAGGGTTTTCGAGAATAGCATTATGACAAATCAATCGAGATGCATAATCGACTATTGTCGAGTGGGTGACAAAATGTCACTTCTTTTCAGAATAAGGCTCCTGGTTTATATTTGAAACTAAATATTCATATATTTTTTGATTGGGATTGTTTTAATAATATGTAATATTGCATCATATGCGTAATTGATGAATACATATATCTAGAACACAAAGTCAAACTCGGCTAAGATAAACAGACAGCGGAATTAGCAAAAAAAATAAGGCTACGTTGGGCTTTCGGCAAACTAAAATGTATTTTTAAAATAAAAAAGTCCTTATATAGAAAAAAAGACAAGTCTATGAATCGTGCATATTGCCAATGACGACATACGAACTAGAAACCATGCCTGTAACTCGGAAAAGTATCCAAAAATTAAAATGCACGCAACGGTGCATTGAAAGACAGATGCTCGGTGTATGTCTAAGAGACAGAATAAGAAACGAAGAAATAAGGCGTTAATCCAGAGTCATGGATATCATGTATCGTGCAGCAAAATTAATATAGCAGTGGGCAGGGCAATTGGCGAGGCAAAATAATGGCAGGTGGACACCCAGAATAATAAAGTGGAGACAATGGTCAAACAAAAAAAGTGTTGGAAGGCCACAGAGTAGATGGGTTGATGACATTGCTTCTATAGCCGGTAAAACATGGATGATGAAAGCGGGTGATAGGAAGGAATGGAGACGTTCGGAAGAGGCTTTTATCCAGCAGTGTAGAGAATATGGCTGAATAAGAAGAAGAAGAATAGACGTGTTTTTATTATTTAAAGTATTTTATGTTATTTCTTCTATTTTGGGTGATTTTGATTTTTATTTTAATATTGCACAATATGAAATTTTTATTTATTTAAAGTTAATTTACATCTCTTTGTTTTTAATTATTATGATCTTAACACGGACACAGCCTAAAAAGCCACAATGTGATTTGTGAATACGTTTGAAAATGTAATAAAAAATAAATAAAAATAATAAATAATTAAAAAGAGAGGAATCAAAAGAAATACGACCGAGAACTAGGAGGGCTGACTCCAAGTAAATAGGACATGCAGCCAAAAGGAGGATAAAAATTAGTAATAAAAAATGTGTTTCGTTGCAACATTAATCATATTTTTAAAAAACATTTTCTATTTTCATTTTTATGTCAGATATTTATATAATTTCTTGATAATTTAAGTAAAATATAAGTTTTTTTATATGATGAAATTAATTATGCATTATTTAATATTTTAACTGTAATAAATTATGTTTATTATTGTTACAATTATTGTTTATTTATTCATTTATTATTTAAATTCATATTTACACTAGAGGTATTAAAGACTTTCTTACGACCCGAGATAACAACAAAAAACATTTCCTTTTTACATTTACGTGTTTTTTTCATACAAGTGGAGTGATACGGAGTGACTTTACATGAAGAATTGAGTGTGCTTTTTATTGGCTTTGTATTTGACCTATGTATTTAATTTATTTGTAAACATTGTATTTTTCTTGTTATGGCTGTTGTTTTTTAAAAAATGAATAAATAAATTCACCATTTTCCTTATGTTTAATCATGCACACTTCCTCAACTTTTCTATTTCTTGACTTCAGTGAAGTAAAAGAGCAAAAACCTTTATTGATGGATGTTATATATTTATCTGGCTGGATTTTCACCTACAAGGCAACGCCTAAAATACTTTTAAATTTTTATACCAGTTGACTGAATTAAGAATATTTTGAGTATGTCTACATATATATACTAGGAGTGAAATTTAGCCCCCCTTTGTTGTAAAAAAAATAATCAAATTTAACAAAACAAAGAAGTAACGCATCATAAAATAATATTTATTTATTCCAATTGTATGCTAAAAGAATAATAATAAATCATCACAATAATAAAATTGACCACGTCTTAACAGCACACAATATATCAACTCGTCGTGTGACGTCACAGAAACACATTGTACCGCGGACGAGAACTGCTTTCGAACAGAAATCTTTTAGCTTTAAAGCTCCTAGAATTTATTTTTTCACCCAACACGATGTAACTACTATGCAAAAAAATAAAATAACCCAGTGGCTTATTAAGTTAGGAAGAAAATAAACTAAAAACTTATTAAACTACATTGCATGGTAAGTTATATTAATATTAATACTATCCACGACAATTTAAACACTAAACAATACAATGACAAGAAGGATAAAATTTATAAATATGTATATGTATGTATGTATGTGTATGTAAGGGTGTTTATGTATATGTGTGTGTATATATGTATGAATATTTATGTGGGTATGTGTATGTGATTTATACATATGTGTATGTATATATGCATGTATATGTGTGGAAGAAAATAATTAATAATTTAAAAAAATTATAGGCTTGTCAGTAGATGGGAGAGAGAAAATATGAAAATAACTTATGAAAAATCATTCGTGAATTTTTTCCTTGAAAAAAGGCTGTAGTCGAACTCCCAGTGCCAGTCTCACAGTTGGCCGTCTAACCAACTGCACCATGGCGCCATAATGTTTGTCCTTATGGCTGATGAACATTATTCTGAAGTTAGACTGCCTTAATAATTGGACAACTTGTTTGGATAATAAAACGTTTTAAAAACGGTGGCTACGCTGAATAAATAATGAGTATTTTTGTAATGGATTTGCACCTATTCTCTATTCGCCACTCCCCGACCCGGTTCTGTAATGTTGCACTGAAATTGATGCTGCGGCAGATGCTAAAACTAGTCTTCCAAGGCTTTCTGGATTTTGACACATACTTCGATTTAAAACAGAGATGAACTCAGAAAAGGGCTAAACTAAATAAATATTTTCAATACTGTATACATAAATCATTCTAATTATTTCAAATTATTATTTCATTTTTGTCAGAGATTTAATTTTCTTAAGCTTTATTTTATTTTGATTGTACCTGTATATATGTATGTAAATCAGTTTTAGAATATGATATAATTGGATAAGGATGAGTAAATGCCACATTAATCAAAAAATTAATCATTGCAAAAATGTGGCCCAATACAGTGTGGTAAATTATAGCTCAAAACACCCAGGCTTGAGAAAAATCATATTTTGTGTGTTTTAATGTTCATGTGTGAACGTAAAAGCAATCACAATATCTCGTAATGAAGAAATTTTATTTCGAATGACGTTTAACTTTGTTGTATATTATTTTTAATTTATGGTACTCATCGGTCCTCTCATAGTGCCCGTTTTTTAAAAAAACGGACACAACTTATCTTAACACCTTTTTAAAAATTAAATTTGCATTTAATTTGTTGCTTTACTGTGAGATAAAACAAGAAATTACATTTTTTTTTAATTTGATCTATTTATCGTCAATTTTTTTGAATTTTTTTATTTTTATTTATTAATAAAACATATAAGACATGAATATCATGATATTATATTCCCAGGAGTTGTACGAGAAAACTCATTTGGGACGGTTTTCAAAACTCATTTCTTGACAGAATTCCATTGTAATGATGTAATAACTTGTATTTACATATAAGTTATTGATTTTTAAATACTTGGTAAACTTCCTCTTATTTATTTGACCAATAAGCGCTTTCACCCTCTAATGGGCATTTTCAGACTGGTGAATATTATACAGCGTAATAATAATTTAGAGATAATTTAAAGTAAGATAGATTGGAAGTTTTAGAGACAAATAGGATAAAAAAATCATGGCGATAGAATTTTAATAAATCAGCAGATATAATTCAAAAACTCACCCTTATTAGCGCCCCTTAGTTGGACCCTGTACATTGTAATAAATCAATAAATGTTTTTCATAGAATAGAATCTTCTCTTAAAGTACACATGTTTCAATAATTTGTCTCACTCTGTTCCACTGAAATATTGAGTATTGTATCTTTCTCAACTTATTTTTAAATGTACCTACACTTAAGATAATTATTAGTTTTACATAAATTATCCTTACACTGTATAATATTCACCAGTCTGAAGATGCCCATTAGAGGATGAAAGCGCTAATTGGTCAAATAAATTAGTGGAAGTGTGCCAAGTATTTTTAAATTAATAACTTATATGTAAATATAAGTAATTACATCAAGACAATACTAATTAAATAAAAGCATGCCCAAAGTGTATACAAAACTACGAGTTCGGGATGAAAAATAATACAGATTTGTGTGTGATATAGAACTAGAATCCTGGATGACAGTTTTTGAATCGACTGTTACTCTCAGGTAAAAATCCTGAAAAAAAACCGGGTGGAGATAAAACCACCTCACATCGATTTAAAAAGTCATTCCCCACTGAAATATTTCGTATTTTTGGCCTGGCACCTAACGCGTAAAATCAGATGACTGAGATACACTGTATTTGGTATAGAATACGTTGCCCTATGCACCATCAAGTCTGGACTAGGTATGAATATGATAAATTTGTGGACAAAAAATTAAGTAAATGTTATTAAAAATTTGTATACAACCACTTACCGACTTTTCTATGTCTACCGGTTTCGAGACGTACCGCACGAGAGAGGTTTTGAGACGTACGTATGTTTTATATTTTTGTGCAACAACTATAGTTAAGGTGTTTAGTGGGTTTTGCATGTTAGTTTAATTGGTGTCCTGACAAAGAGACGTGTACGTATAGCAACCGACGGACATAGAAATGTCGGTAAGTGGTTGTACAGAAATATTGATTAACATTATTAAGATGATTATGATTACAAAGTTGATGCAGAATTGATTTTAACGCCAATATTTTGAGTTTGTCCGAATTTTTTGTAGACAAACACTGAATTTCACCACTTTAAGATTAACATATTAAAATGGAGAACAGCAGATGGAAGAATTGAAGAAATTTGGGTGTTAAGCTCGGGTTTCCTAGGACAGCGGTGTCCGTATTTTAACGGCCGTAGTGAACATTGATGCGGTTGACAGCCGTCGTAACGGTGAGTAGAGAGTGGTTTCCTATAAAAATGGTGTTGATAACACCGTTAAAAAAAAACCACTCTCTTCAATTGTTCTTCAAACCTTTTTTGTTGATTTATTAGCAATGCTAATTATGCATTTTCCGAATGAGCGATAATTTAATCTATTTTATTCGCTTCCGGCATTTTGTGTTAATCTTATTGACTTTGTCAAATAAGTGCGACAAACTCTGTTCCACTTAATATGGTCGTGAAATACTGACCGAAAACCATAGAACAGAACACTTTCAAAAAGTATTTAACTTGGTAAAAAAATATTTAAAAAATCTAGCTGGACTCATTCGTCTTTAGAATCGTATGCAACTTCCGTAATTCGACGAGTGACAGTATTCTTGAACCACCCATACGAATGCAGTCGATCGAAAACCAATCGACTTTATCTCGAGTGCCCCAAAGCACTCGACATTGACAATCGAATGCGACATCGTAACTTCAGCTGTCAAACTTCTTTCTTGTAAAACGCTCGGCATTTATGTTTGAATAATGAGTAGGTATTTTTTTGCATTTTAAGTTAAAATTTACAACATTGGATCAATTTTATGATGATGACGTATCAACAAATCTGCAACAAATATAACTGTACTTATTTTTAATCCATTATCAAATAAAGTTTCACTAGAAACATGTTTTTTTTTTTTTTTTTTTATCGCTTGTCAATGTCGAAATACGTATTTGAGATATATATTATGCAATACGTTTTTAAAATCTATTAAATAAATATGAAATATTTCTAATAACATGTAGATGTGTGTTATATTAAAGGGAAATAATAATTATCAATGTTGCAGTGACGCAGTAAAAGATTTTTAGTTTTTTTTTTCATAACATTCCATACACAAAACATTTAACGGAAGAAGTCTGACAACAAACAATAAAGGTTTACGTGTGGCCATAGATAAATACGGATTTACTGGTGTTGCCGCTTTCTCATTCGTCATTGTAATTAAATTTAGAAGGGTTTTCGAGAATAGCATTATGACAAATCAATCGAGATGCATAATCGACTATTGTCGAGTGGGTGACAAAATGTCACTTCTTTTCAGAATAAGGCTCCTGGTTTATATTTGAAACTAAATATTCATATATTTTTTGATTGGGATTGTTTTAATAATATGTAATATTGCATCATATGCGTAATTGATGAATACATATATCTAGAACACAAAGTCAAACTCGGCTAAGATAAACAGACAGCGGAATTAGCAAAAAAAATAAGGCTACGTTGGGCTTTCGGCAAACTAAAATGTATTTTTAAAATAAAAAAGTCCTTATATAGAAAAAAAGACAAGTCTATGAATCGTGCATATTGCCAATGACGACATACGAACTAGAAACCATGCCTGTAACTCGGAAAAGTATCCAAAAATTAAAATGCACGCAACGGTGCATTGAAAGACAGATGCTCGGTGTATGTCTAAGAGACAGAATAAGAAACGAAGAAATAAGGCGTTAATCCAGAGTCATGGATATCATGTATCGTGCAGCAAAATTAATATAGCAGTGGGCAGGGCAATTGGCGAGGCAAAATAATGGCAGGTGGACACCCAGAATAATAAAGTGGAGACAATGGTCAAACAAAAAAAGTGTTGGAAGGCCACAGAGTAGATGGGTTGATGACATTGCTTCTATAGCCGGTAAAACATGGATGATGAAAGCGGGTGATAGGAAGGAATGGAGACGTTCGGAAGAGGCTTTTATCCAGCAGTGTAGAGAATATGGCTGAATAAGAAGAAGAAGAATAGACGTGTTTTTATTATTTAAAGTATTTTATGTTATTTCTTCTATTTTGGGTGATTTTGATTTTTATTTTAATATTGCACAATATGAAATTTTTATTTATTTAAAGTTAATTTACATCTCTTTGTTTTTAATTATTATGATCTTAACACGGACACAGCCTAAAAAGCCACAATGTGATTTGTGAATACGTTTGAAAATGTAATAAAAAATAAATAAAAATAATAAATAATTAAAAAGAGAGGAATCAAAAGAAATACGACCGAGAACTAGGAGGGCTGACTCCAAGTAAATAGGACATGCAGCCAAAAGGAGGATAAAAATTAGTAATAAAAAATGTGTTTCGTTGCAACATTAATCATATTTTTAAAAAACATTTTCTATTTTCATTTTTATGTCAGATATTTATATAATTTCTTGATAATTTAAGTAAAATATAAGTTTTTTTATATGATGAAATTAATTATGCATTATTTAATATTTTAACTGTAATAAATTATGTTTATTATTGTTACAATTATTGTTTATTTATTCATTTATTATTTAAATTCATATTTACACTAGAGGTATTAAAGACTTTCTTACGACCCGAGATAACAACAAAAAACATTTCCTTTTTACATTTACGTGTTTTTTTCATACAAGTGGAGTGATACGGAGTGACTTTACATGAAGAATTGAGTGTGCTTTTTATTGGCTTTGTATTTGACCTATGTATTTAATTTATTTGTAAACATTGTATTTTTCTTGTTATGGCTGTTGTTTTTTAAAAAATGAATAAATAAATTCACCATTTTCCTTATGTTTAATCATGCACACTTCCTCAACTTTTCTATTTCTTGACTTCAGTGAAGTAAAAGAGCAAAAACCTTTATTGATGGATGTTATATATTTATCTGGCTGGATTTTCACCTACAAGGCAACGCCTAAAATACTTTTAAATTTTTATACCAGTTGACTGAATTAAGAATATTTTGAGTATGTCTACATATATATACTAGGAGTGAAATTTAGCCCCCCTTTGTTGTAAAAAAAATAATCAAATTTAACAAAACAAAGAAGTAACGCATCATAAAATAATATTTATTTATTCCAATTGTATGCTAAAAGAATAATAATAAATCATCACAATAATAAAATTGACCACGTCTTAACAGCACACAATATATCAACTCGTCGTGTGACGTCACAGAAACACATTGTACCGCGGACGAGAACTGCTTTCGAACAGAAATCTTTTAGCTTTAAAGCTCCTAGAATTTATTTTTTCACCCAACACGATGTAACTACTATGCAAAAAAATAAAATAACCCAGTGGCTTATTAAGTTAGGAAGAAAATAAACTAAAAACTTATTAAACTACATTGCATGGTAAGTTATATTAATATTAATACTATCCACGACAATTTAAACACTAAACAATACAATGACAAGAAGGATAAAATTTATAAATATGTATATGTATGTATGTATGTGTATGTAAGGGTGTTTATGTATATGTGTGTGTATATATGTATGAATATTTATGTGGGTATGTGTATGTGATTTATACATATGTGTATGTATATATGCATGTATATGTGTGGAAGAAAATAATTAATAATTTAAAAAAATTATAGGCTTGTCAGTAGATGGGAGAGAGAAAATATGAAAATAACTTATGAAAAATCATTCGTGAATTTTTTCCTTGAAAAAAGGCTGTAGTCGAACTCCCAGTGCCAGTCTCACAGTTGGCCGTCTAACCAACTGCACCATGGCGCCATAATGTTTGTCCTTATGGCTGATGAACATTATTCTGAAGTTAGACTGCCTTAATAATTGGACAACTTGTTTGGATAATAAAACGTTTTAAAAACGGTGGCTACGCTGAATAAATAATGAGTATTTTTGTAATGGATTTGCACCTATTCTCTATTCGCCACTCCCCGACCCGGTTCTGTAATGTTGCACTGAAATTGATGCTGCGGCAGATGCTAAAACTAGTCTTCCAAGGCTTTCTGGATTTTGACACATACTTCGATTTAAAACAGAGATGAACTCAGAAAAGGGCTAAACTAAATAAATATTTTCAATACTGTATACATAAATCATTCTAATTATTTCAAATTATTATTTCATTTTTGTCAGAGATTTAATTTTCTTAAGCTTTATTTTATTTTGATTGTACCTGTATATATGTATGTAAATCAGTTTTAGAATATGATATAATTGGATAAGGATGAGTAAATGCCACATTAATCAAAAAATTAATCATTGCAAAAATGTGGCCCAATACAGTGTGGTAAATTATAGCTCAAAACACCCAGGCTTGAGAAAAATCATATTTTGTGTGTTTTAATGTTCATGTGTGAACGTAAAAGCAATCACAATATCTCGTAATGAAGAAATTTTATTTCGAATGACGTTTAACTTTGTTGTATATTATTTTTAATTTATGGTACTCATCGGTCCTCTCATAGTGCCCGTTTTTTAAAAAAACGGACACAACTTATCTTAACACCTTTTTAAAAATTAAATTTGCATTTAATTTGTTGCTTTACTGTGAGATAAAACAAGAAATTACATTTTTTTTTAATTTGATCTATTTATCGTCAATTTTTTTGAATTTTTTTATTTTTATTTATTAATAAAACATATAAGACATGAATATCATGATATTATATTCCCAGGAGTTGTACGAGAAAACTCATTTGGGACGGTTTTCAAAACTCATTTCTTGACAGAATTCCATTGTAATGATGTAATAACTTGTATTTACATATAAGTTATTGATTTTTAAATACTTGGTAAACTTCCTCTTATTTATTTGACCAATAAGCGCTTTCACCCTCTAATGGGCATTTTCAGACTGGTGAATATTATACAGCGTAATAATAATTTAGAGATAATTTAAAGTAAGATAGATTGGAAGTTTTAGAGACAAATAGGATAAAAAAATCATGGCGATAGAATTTTAATAAATCAGCAGATATAATTCAAAAACTCACCCTTATTAGCGCCCCTTAGTTGGACCCTGTACATTGTAATAAATCAATAAATGTTTTTCATAGAATAGAATCTTCTCTTAAAGTACACATGTTTCAATAATTTGTCTCACTCTGTTCCACTGAAATATTGAGTATTGTATCTTTCTCAACTTATTTTTAAATGTACCTACACTTAAGATAATTATTAGTTTTACATAAATTATCCTTACACTGTATAATATTCACCAGTCTGAAGATGCCCATTAGAGGATGAAAGCGCTAATTGGTCAAATAAATTAGTGGAAGTGTGCCAAGTATTTTTAAATTAATAACTTATATGTAAATATAAGTAATTACATCAAGACAATACTAATTAAATAAAAGCATGCCCAAAGTGTATACAAAACTACGAGTTCGGGATGAAAAATAATACAGATTTGTGTGTGATATAGAACTAGAATCCTGGATGACAGTTTTTGAATCGACTGTTACTCTCAGGTAAAAATCCTGAAAAAAAACCGGGTGGAGATAAAACCACCTCACATCGATTTAAAAAGTCATTCCCCACTGAAATATTTCGTATTTTTGGCCTGGCACCTAACGCGTAAAATCAGATGACTGAGATACACTGTATTTGGTATAGAATACGTTGCCCTATGCACCATCAAGTCTGGACTAGGTATGAATATGATAAATTTGTGGACAAAAAATTAAGTAAATGTTATTAAAAATTTGTATACAACCACTTACCGACTTTTCTATGTCTACCGGTTTCGAGACGTACCGCACGAGAGAGGTTTTGAGACGTACGTATGTTTTATATTTTTGTGCAACAACTATAGTTAAGGTGTTTAGTGGGTTTTGCATGTTAGTTTAATTGGTGTCCTGACAAAGAGACGTGTACGTATAGCAACCGACGGACATAGAAATGTCGGTAAGTGGTTGTACAGAAATATTGATTAACATTATTAAGATGATTATGATTACAAAGTTGATGCAGAATTGATTTTAACGCCAATATTTTGAGTTTGTCCGAATTTTTTGTAGACAAACACTGAATTTCACCACTTTAAGATTAACATATTAAAATGGAGAACAGCAGATGGAAGAATTGAAGAAATTTGGGTGTTAAGCTCGGGTTTCCTAGGACAGCGGTGTCCGTATTTTAACGGCCGTAGTGAACATTGATGCGGTTGACAGCCGTCGTAACGGTGAGTAGAGAGTGGTTTCCTATAAAAATGGTGTTGATAACACCGTTAAAAAAAAACCACTCTCTAGTCACCACTACGACGGCTGTCCACCGCATCACCGTTCACTACGGCCGTTAAGATACGGGCACCGCTGTCCTAGGAAACCCAAGCTTTAGAACATTTTTGAACATAGGAAAAGAGGGGAATGGTACGTAGTGCGTAAAGTTGCTACTTAAACCAGCCAATGACAGGTAATAACACCTCTAAATGCCTAGATTTTTATATTTACTTATCTTAAATGTCCTTCATCTCTGTTGTAATATGTCAATTTTAACACCGTTTTAGAGAATTAAAAAAAAACATCGTTTTGTATTGACTTGTTTCGCCCCTGTCTAGTAGAAGTGTGTTATTTTCTTATCACGTGTGGATATAATAGGTTGTACGGAGAGTTTAAACAAAATACTTTTAATTTCATTCTCTTTACTGACATGAAATACTGTCTCACTTGGTCGAGGCTGTAATTTATGGTCTACTATCTTTTTACATCCTTACAGGGTATGCAGAGAAATACACCCAAAGGATTATCGTCACTAAATCTATGTCCATATGCACATAATTATTTACCTTACGACGAAGTGTATTTATTTGTTTTTAAATGCAGATACACATACTCGTACATATGTAAAGCTTGCCCACCACATTTCGCACACCGCATTTTAGTAGCTTAATCACAAATAACAATCGGCGTGCTTAAAAGCATGTTAAGCATTTGAGCGATCACAATGAACAATAATGAACATGCGTAAGTTATCGCAGTCATAAGACAACGGGTGTGTAATCTCTAAGTCAACGCTCGTGACGGTTTGTTTTTTGTTTCCTCGTAAATAAATACAGTTCACTGTCGAAATATCGGCGTTTACTATAAAAAAGAATACAATATATTGAATTTGCAAAATAGTAAGTAGTATCCAATACAAAAAAGGGAAAATTTAATTACAATGGCGACTGCTTTTCTTGACATTTGGCTTTCCAACCGCCGGCTAAACCCAATGAATAGTATAATAAATAATGAATAATGAATAAAGAATAACGAATAACGAATAACGAATAACGAATAATAAATAACGAATAACGAATAACGAATAACGAATAACGAATAACGAATATTCATTCACATTATTCTACATTATTCATATACATTATTCATATACACTATTCACATTATTCATTATTCGTTATTCGTTATTCGTTATTCGTTATTTGTTATTCGTTATTCGTTGTTCGTTATCCGTTATTCGTTATTCGTTATTCGTTATTCGTTATTCATTATTCATTATTCATTATTCATTATTTATTATTAATTATTAATTATTCATTATTCATTATTCATTATTCGTTATTCGTTATTCATTATTAATTATTCGTTATTCATTATTCATTATTCATTATTCATTATTCGTTATTCGTTATTCGTTATTCGTTATTCGTTATTCGTTATTCGTTATTCGTTATTCGTTATTCGTTATTCGTTATTCATTATTCATTATTAATTATTCGTTATTCTTTATTCATTATTCATTATTCATTATTCATTATTCATTATTCATTATTCATTATTCATTATTCATTATTCATTATTCATTATTCATTATTCATTATTCATCGTTAACGAATAACGAATAATGAATAATGAATAATGAATAACGAATAATTAATAATGAATAATGAATAATGAATAATGAATAACGAATAACGAATAACGAATAACGAATAACGAATAACGAATAACGAATAACGAATAACGAATAACGAATAACGAATAACGAATAACGAATAACGAATAACGAATAACGAATAACGAATAATGAATAATGAATAATGAATAATGAATAATGAATAATGAATAATGAATAATGAAAAATGAATAATTAATAATGAATAATTAATAATGAATAATGAATAATGAATAATGAATTAACAACGAATAACGAATAACGAATAACGAATAACGAATAACGAATAACGAATAACGAATAACGAATAACGAATAACGAATTATGAATAATGAATAATGAATAATGAATTATGAATAATAAATAATAAATAATAAATAATTACTTTTTTTTTAAATGAAACTTCTTACCAATCTCTTTACTGTACACTCTTAGTATAATTACATGTTTTTAATTATTTATATTTTTATACTTACGCACCCACACACACGCACCCTCTCCCTCATTCGTTCACACATGCACATGCACACTCTCCTTCATTCATTCACACACACACACACACATTTACATACACACACACGAATACAAACGTCACAAACATACAATTACGTAAACTCTTTCTCTCATATATTATGTATTATTAGATTTACAGTGATTTTTTTTAATTGGCTCTAGTATTGTGAATATATTTTTATTTATTGTTTTATGTAATAGCTGTAAAAATCCCAAATTAAATAAAATAAATAAATAAATGTAACATCTGTAAAAAAAAGTGAAATTGCGTAATATTGTTAAACTGTATTTTTCTAAATAATCTAAGCAATAATCAGATACTTTTTACACCGTACCTTATTAAATGTGTTGTCACTACGACACAGACTTTGTGTACAAATTGTTGTTTTTTTTTTGTGAAATTGGTTGCTTTTACATGATAAATTATTAAGAACAACAATAGGAAATATGAATCAACACAAAACATCTAATTTGTTCCCTTGATTTAATATGTACAAACAATTAACGAAGTTCTTAGCTAATTAAGACAAACGTTTGAATTTCTAAATGTCAATATTACATCAATGGATTTTTTGAATACCTACATTTGATTTTACAAAAGAGTTAGTTGTTTTTTTGTGTCACAATGTTGATATTTTTATTATCACGTTCTTTTTAAACCAGTTTTAGAAGCTACAATTAACACCATCGTTGCAATTTTAAGACGAATTGTTAACCCTCTCGGACCTGAATATAAATATTTTTTAATTGTTCGTTTTTTTGTCTAGTGAGGTACCACGATTCATACCCGTAGATGAAAAAAGGTGTTATATGTGGGTGACATTTGGTTTTTATTTAAGAAATATCCGCTGTTCAGACAGCCTTCATACTATTGAATGTGAAGCCTGCATTTCCTAGCCTGTTTTCCTGTTCTTTTTGAAATCTGCTATTTTCTGTTACAAAAACTCTCAGATATTTGAAACTCTCGCCCTTTTGATGACTTGGTTTGACAGTCAGGATTACGACCATCGAAACATGAAGTGTTACACTGTACATGTTTTTTTTTCAACCTACCAGATACTTATAGCACAGCAGTAAATAAATATGAAAATTCATGAATATTTTAATAAACATCAGGAGTTAAAGAGTTAATTATTGAATGTAGTATTTTTGAAATTGTAAAATGATGTTTACATGTTTTAAAATAATGTTAAATACGTTATTTGTAAGATGACTGTATTGACAAAAATTAGCACACTTTGAAGTTTTGACTAATTCACCAATTAGCGATATTATGCAATAGAAAAAATCCAATGTTAATTTCATTAATTTATTCATTTCAAATTACATTTGTTTACACATTCACTCAATTATTATGGCTTATAAGGGGATAGGTGGTACCAGCGAAGTATGGGTATATGAACGTATGTAGTTTGACTGTCACTCTCTGGCAGATGCTTCCCCGATATTGTGAGAAAAAGACAACTGCACAAATCAAAAAATAAAAAACGAAATCAAGATTTCGAAGTTCAAAATCGAATTACAGGACAGGCATGTGAGGCGCTCCACCCTCTCTGCCTACCCCTAAAGGGAAATAGCATAATGGTATTAGTTGTAGTAGTAGTAGTAGTAGAAGTGGTAGGTATTGAAAAATTATTTTTCCGTGACTCTCACAAATGCTTTTCCGATACTGCGAAAGATAGACAACCGCACGTCTCACTGATTATGCTTAACTAAAATCAACGAAATTAGGTTTTCGTTGTCCTGTTTTCTGCATCCCAAAACTGAACCAATTTTTCTTTTGAGAAAAAATTTAAAAATTAAATTTTCTGTGTCGGTATTTTTTTCGTTTTTCAAAATTATTTATCATATTTGTATACTGTACGTCATAAGAACCAAGCTCCCATAAGAAACAAATTATCGAAAAGCAAATCGATAGAGATACGCCAATGATAAATATCAATATTGTCTAAAAAAATACTGCTCTAGAGCCATTCATAATTCAGAGAGAGAAAACTGGAGAACGTTTGTATGAAGAAATGTCACACTGCGATTCCTCTTAAGGCTGTGTTTGTGTTAAACCATAATAATTAACAAGGAAAAAACAATGGTAACTTTTCAATAACGGTATTCAGAATGACAATCTAAAAAATAAAAAAGGTTAAATCTTAAGTAAATAGTAAATGTAATTTACTTCACTATTGACACCAATGAACTGAATATCCGGTGATTTTTACATAAAATCACAGACATCAATTTGATGTGGGATTTTCTCGGCTTTTGACCTTTTATTGAGGGACTAACAGTAAGTTTAAATTACGTATAGCTTGTCCACCACATACCACACACCGCATCTGAGGACATAAGTCTCCTTGAAATATAGGGGTTTATAAGAGGTACAACTATTTTATATAATAAATGCAATACCATTGTCATTTTTAATTAGTCCATATCAATCATAACGTGGTTTTTTTGCAAGGCGTTCCGAATTAAAAATCATTATGATAAAAAAAATGAAGTTGTGAGTTGACTGGTAATCGATTCGATCCTTGGCATTTGTCAGCATCTTTTGGCGATAACCGCAGTCTTGGCTGTCAGCCCTGTGGCTGATTTTGTTGTTCTTCCCATGGGAGCAGTTATTCCACGATGGCGAGTCTCCTCTGTTAGGACATTATTTGTTTAACATATGATGCTTCGAACAGTGCGGACAAACTGGAGGTTGAGTCGCGTTAACATCTTTCAGTAGTGTGATTTAATCTTTAACAGTGTTAGCATTGAGTAAGAGGGTTACAATCCTCAATTTCAACTCTCTGGTATTGTATATTTATTTTATAATTTTTGAAAAGCAGTTTTAGAATTCCAACACTAGTTTAAATTATGTAATTTGTGAAATCATACTTTTGTATTGCATAGATTATATTATTATCTGTGGCTATGTGTTTGTTAATATGACCATATTAAATTTATTTAAAAGTTATATTTTATTGTTCTATACTTGTCCTAACTTTACACAGGACTAAAGTCCTACGGAGTTGGACTTGTATACTCAAATAACTTTAGAATTTTAAAATAAACTAAATTAAATTAAAACGTAATTTACAGGTTTGAGTTCATTACGTAACATTTATCATTTTGCGCATGTTTAAACATGCATACATCTTAATATTTAAAACATTAACTTTCTGGTCAAACGTCTTTTTTGATCTTAGTAATTCTTCTTCTTCTTCTTCTTTTCCACATACGCTTCTAAGTGGAGCATGTGGACGTCACCAGTTGCCTCCAGGAGACCCTATCGCCGGCCAGTATTTTTGCATCTTCCCACGTCAATTCAGCGCCCCTTAATTCCACCGAATAAAGTCTAAAGATTGTCATCGACGGCCTTCCAGGACGGCGTGAGCCCGCAGGTTTGAAGAATCTTAGTAATTAATTGTATATAAACACCATACATAAGAACAGAACAAAAAAATCATAAAACATATGGTATAAAAGAGTTGGTTAGTGGTTATATACAATAATTGTTAACTAACATTATTTCATTAACATTTCTGTAATTTTTTCATCCTTCGAATAGATGAATTCATTCAGAAGAATATCAACAACATCAGTAAACGTTTAAGTTTTTCTTTTTTTATTTATTTATTAGTTTTTTGCGTTTTATAAAATCATTTTCTTTCACAAATATCAATGTAAAAAATTACAAAACAATTTGGATTATAAAAATATAAATCGAATGTTCAAACATTGACAGAATGGTGAATATAACGCAATGTGTCAAGTGATCCCTTAAACCAGCCAACGAAAGTTTATAAGTCCTGTAAATGCCTAGACATCCAAATTTCCTTCACGAAAATACTCTTTATCTTTTTTAACTGTCTTTCAAACATTCCAATTAATACATAACAACATTTATGCGGTCTTTTGCACTTGGATTGTCATTGAAGTTTCCCATCTAAACATAGTTTAAATTTATGTAAATGAGGCTTTAGCACTTGGGACTTTTTATCTAGGTTCCTTTAGCCGTTTTCTTAACGATTATTTTTGTTATTTTACAAAAATTATCTCAAATGTGAATATCACATGGGTTTATCCACTTAGTTTATTGTCAAATAACAAAAAATGAACTTCAATGCGGTTTTTTCCGATTTAAAAATAGATATTGTTAAGTTGGAAATCCAGAAATGAGAATTATATCTGTCATTTAGAATATTTTACGTAAAATCATTTTACCTGATGCAAAAATACAGGTTTTTCTATAAGTAATTTTGTCTTTTTATTTCCAATTAAATTAAATTTACATATATTGCTATTTTGGGCCCTAGTGAGGTGATATGTTTCGCCTCCATAAAGGAAAATAGGTGTTCTACATGCGTTATACAGGGGGTAATTCATTTTTTCTGAATAACCATCCGATCTCCAGACAGGCTTCATACTGTTGAATACGGTGCTTGCCATTCCTAGTCGCAATCTCAGCTCTTTTATAAAGCTGTCATTTTCTTTAACATATTATTCCAGGAACTTCATTCTCTACATTCTCGACCCTTTTGATGACTTGGTTTGGCAGAATCAGGGAGTTTTGGGCACCAAGGCACAAACTGTTACTCAGTACATCAGCGGCGAATGGTGATTTTGTTTACAGGTAAGCTACAAAAAATGTTAATTAATTTTTACCTAAATAGCACATCTTATATTATAACTTATACGTAAATTGCTATTTTTCCTGTGATTTTGTGTGATAAAACAATATTTTTTACACATTTACGCAATTCTATGAAAATATCTAGCTATGTTATCCATTATTTTAACACAAAACTTATTCAAAAGTAAACAAAAAATACCGCAATGAATTCAGTCGATAATATAACCATTATGATCAAACTGTCAACTGGCCGATTTGTTTTAGAAATAAATAATGCCAAAAACAGCCACATATTTGAAATATGACTCCACAAAAGTAATGGCTGTCATATGTCAACTGTATCATTTCAAAAAAGATAGCCCCCAGAAAAAATTTCAAAGTACTGTTTCAAAAATCGAGAATCTTCAAATGATTGGTGTAATCTGGAAACTTACTTAAAAAGGAAATAACTGCAACTGGGTTTAAGATGGTAAAAAAATATGCAATACTTATTTGAACGAAGAATTAAGCTGGAATAATCGGCTAGTTTCTTAGCTCACTGCTGGCGCTGGGAGCCGTAGTAAGTGATATTTCAATGTATTTTTATTTATTTTTTGGAGAGATATGCAAACAATAGCAATGATTTAATAGAATAACAAACATTATTTTGTTTTTTGCATATGAGGTAACTATAAAACATTATATATTTGATAGTCAAATATAATAGTAATCTGCGCATATTCGCTTATATGGACGATTTGCCTCTGTAGTACATAGGTTTTTGCTAAATTGATTTTTAAACCTGTGCATGCGGTGTACCTGTTTAGCCTGAGGACAATGACTTGAAATATTGATTTTAGGGAATTAGTGGTAAAGAAGAATCTTGGGTGTGCGGTGATTTGACTTTGTGAGGAAAAAAGTTCTCCGGTGACAACTGTAATCATACGGTTGGCAGGGCCATATAGTGCAAATTTCTCCTAAGAGCTTTAACCACACTTGCCAACTTTACAAGGCATCGGGTCCTCGACATCCTGGACGTCCGCTGCCGACTGTTCGTCGGGAGCTTCCATCAGAACAACGGGAAGCGAACATGATTTGGGAGGATGCACAAAAGCTGGCAGCTGATTGAGATGCCGGAGGCTCTTTGTGGACACCATATGCTCCAACAAGGGAGCGGACATGGAATGATGATTAAACTTACATATTTAATTATTAAAAAAAATCAGTGCTAAAGGAAGTTGGATATAAATCAATGTTTTCTTACACGCAGTAAAAATTTGCGCATTTAATTGTATGAAGAAGTGTCAAGAAAAGGTGTGAAATAACAAACCAAATTAACTACGTCACAAAGTTTTTCCGAATCAATCAATGATAGTGTGTTGTATTATGTTTCCGGTTCCCGAGAATCCAACTCACCAATCATCAGAACTCTGCGACGAGGACTTGTGACGTCCTGGGTGTAGTAATCTCAAAATTACAAAACTTTAAAAAATCATACCGCTGATAATGGGGTACAAAGAATATTTTTTTAAAGAAATAGCTTAGTTTGTTAGTCTCTTAAAAAATAAAAATATGTAAAAGACACTGAATTTCCTCATTGTATTTATTTGTGTTGTTAACATAAAAGACTTTAGCGTCAACTGCCATTAATCAAATCACCCCAGTCGTATGTGTATTAAATTAAGTTGGATAATTTATTACGTTTTTGATAAGATTAATTGAGAGATTGAAAGGCGTTTCTAAATATTTAAATCGCACAATGATCTTGAAAAGCTTCAAAGTCGATTCAGTCGGCACACTTGACCCTCGTTTCGTAGTGATAAAATATTTTTATGAAGATTCGGTTTAGTTTGAAAACAACCTTACCTTAACCTTGTAATAACATTTCCTTTACGGCGATAAATTTAAATTAAATAATTGTGTAAATTAATATTGACGACAGATCTTGGATTGGATAATGTATTACGATTATTTTTCATGCATCTATCAAATGAAATAATATCAAGTAAGTAAAGCGTTCAATTTTTTATTTATTTATGGTTCAAAGATTATTTTACAAAAAATATTACAAGAAAATGAATATAATATCAGCAGTAAACAAATTATTGTAATATGAAATTTAATATTTTAAAGGCTAATTAAAACGAAATAATCAAAGAAAATAACAAAACGATGTTCAAAGTTGAAAGCGAAAATGTAGAAAATGGCGGCCTCCGTGGTGTAGTGGTCAAGACGCTTGACTCACACACGGAAGGTTCCGGTTTCGATTCCCGGTGAGAACACAAAAATTAAAATGTGATTTTTCTCAAGCCTGGGTGCTCTGTGATGTAATTCACCACTGTAATAAGGCCTCCTGGCCTGTTGTGGTGCAAAAAAAAAAATCTAAAAAATACATGCGTTGATGGAAAAAAAAGAAGCGTTTCATCAGTAAAAAATAACAGTTATGAAACGAAATAGAAAAGAAGCATAAAAGCATCAGTAAAAAAATAGCAGTATGAAACGAAAATCTAAGGTCAAATATGTGTACAGTAAATAAATGTTGGCCTTTGAAAAAACTAGACTGTATTCAACAAATGATGGAAAAATATAAATTATGATTGAAAATAAAATTTCAAAAAAAATAATTGTACTATTTACCAAAAGAAACAATTCAAAATAATAAAATAAAATCATATATGCAATTGCTTGGACCGCGTAGGTACTGCAGTGTCTTCAAAATGTTCACGACTTGGCGAGTAAACTCCTTCAGTGCCCGACTTTGCCAGAGAAGCTGAAGCCTATGGTTATGGCTAAGGTCTGCTGATGCACTTCTGTTTTTTTTAAATCTGCCCTTTGTGCTTTGCCAAATATGTTTTATAATTATAAATATATTTAATTCTAATACCTGCAATAAACCTTCTTGTATTTTAAGAGAATTTGTAACCTGGACAAAAAAACACCGAATACATCTTAGCAATATTTTGAGTTTGTCCAAATTTTTGTAGACAAAGACTGGATTCAACTCCCTGGGGAGCTGTTAACATATTTATATTACAACAGAGATGAAGAACATTTTAGAGAAGGTAAAAGAACGCGTTGCCAAGTATGTAGGTGAAATAATTTAATTAGATGAATCTCACCCGCATAAATTAAGTTTTCAGCTCTCTAACTTCACAAACATCAACAGATGAAATAAAGATGTTCAAATATGGGCAGAGTGGTGAATGTTACACAGTCTGTAAAAAGGCCACTTAAACCAGCCAATGACAGGTCAGAAGCCCTGTAGATGCCTAGACTTCTTATTAACTTCTCTAAAATGTTCTTCATCTCTCTTGTAGCATATTAGCAGTCGATGTATTTGTAGGCATCTACAAACTTATTATTTGGTAAGAATTTAAATATTTTGCGTTGTTTATTTTTAAGGCTTGCCGAAGGAACAGTAAGAGAAGGGGTGAAGGAAAAAAAATCTCTGTGTTTTTGACATTTAAAAGGTACCCCGTAGAATTATAATAACAAATTGTTTGTACCCTTAAACGTAAAAACATGGCTACATCAGAACCGGAAATCTGTTACCAGTTACCACAAAAACATAACAACGCTTTATTTATTGATTGTTGTAAACTCGTGGTCATATAAACCTGTGGGGTTAGAAAATAGTTCATTTTTCGTCCAGTTTCACGTAGCACTGAACTTCCCCATGTGACCGAAAAGAATAATTAATTTTCTTATCGTAGTTTACTACATTGAACAACGGCGACTATCTTACCATCTCCTAGCAATACGGGATAAAGTATTAAAAATAGTTGTACCAGGGCAGCGAAGCGACAAACTTTTGGCTTAAATTCTACATTAAGATATTTAAAAATTATGTTTTTCGTAAAATTAATTAATAATTCGTTGATTACATTGTCGAAATCCTTTATTCTACTCCTATTTTACTTGAACCTAAACCCATTGATTAAATTACTATTTTTTTAAGTAAAAGTGTGTAATAAAAGTATTGACAAGGTTTTGGCCAGGGGGGGCAACAAATATGTAGCCTGAGGACCGCAAAAGTTAGCCCGAATGGCCAAATTTAAAATATTATAGCAATACGCTCAATAAACTGTTATTTATAGTGTTGATCGAATAATATTATGTTATAAATTCGTTCCCATGTAGAGAATTCTTTTACAATGTAATCGCTGTTAGGGAAAAATAATAAATTATAAATGATGTTGCGTTTTGACGTTTTTTATGTTTTAATATTGATCTCGCCATTGGACCTGCCAATTTCTCAAAAGAAATATTCATTCTAAGGTAGTGAACTATTACTTTTAGTTGTTAAATTTATGAACCTATGGTTTTTATATAGTTTGGTAGTAATAATTAAAGGATTTACAAACTTTATAAACTAACGCCCCTTTTAGTTGATTCTGTAGAACGAGAGATAGATAAATATTTCATTTTCATGGCTAAATGGCAACAGGCTTGCCTAGTCAAATCAAATGTCAAGGGTTCGAAAATGATTAAAACAGAATTTTTATAATAATAAAAATAATAATTAGAATAAAAATAAAAAGAATAATAAAATAAAAAAATCCTTTTTAATTCATTAAAATGGGTAATAGTGCAGAGCCAATTTTTCCATGCGAAACAACATTAAAAAACATATTTAATTTTTATAAAATGTAAAAATAACGTAAAAAGATGTTGCTGTCTGACGAATCAGAAGTCAAAGGTTCCTTTTTTTCTTTTTTCTCTTAGCTATATGTTTACAATTGGTAAAAAAAGCCCACACATTTAAAACATTTAGTAAATCATACAAATGCAAATATCCTTATGAAAAATTAGATAATACATATGAATGTTAACTAAAGCCCGGCAATGAGATTTCAATAATTCTTCGTCATGATTGAGACAAATATATAAAGATTTCATTAAGAACACATTGCTGATCTCGTAAATAAAATAAATAAGGTCCTTTATTATGCTTGTTTCTTTTACCATCATCGATTTCTCGTAGTCCTGGACGTCCACGGCTGAACCACAGGACGCAGACCTATGTATAGTAAAAGGATGAAAAGGAGGCCGTTTCTAAATAATCCTAGAGAAAAATCGTACAAAAACACAGTAAAAAACTCACTGTAATTGGTTTAAAATTGTAAAACCGGTTACTTAAAGAAACAAAAGAAACGGTAAGTCTGTTTAATGTTTAACATCGATTAAAAAGTGTGACGTTCTTGATAAATTTTGATTCTAAATATAATGTGCCATTTACAAATTGAATATGGCAACTTAAAACCAAACGACAGAATTTGATTCGGAATAAGGCACTAACCGATATGAGGAGAACCGAATTACCCATCGTTAATCTACTGGGAGTCTTCCTTAATTCTGACCTGTTTCTTGACGCTCAAATTGGTAAAACGATAAGTTCGTGTTTCAACCAGCTGAGACAAATTAAAAACGTAAGCAAAAATTTGCCGGTTGATGCCACCCGTCAATTATTAAATGTGTTTGTATTATCTAGAGTTGATTATGTAATGGTATCTTCGCAGGTCTACCAATGAATAAAATTACTCGCCTACAGTCTGTATAAGTGCCGTAGCGAGACTTATTTTTTGTATCTTTAAGTTCAGTCATATTACTCCACTACTTCGGAAATTACACTGGCTACGTATTCCACAGAGGGTGAATTACAAGCTCTGTTGGTTCACGTATAAGTCACTGCACAATTCTACTCCGGAATATCTAAATGGAATTTGCATTTCAAATGAACTAGCTGACCGACGTCTTACGCTTAAATCAGCTACATCTACGTTAAGAGGAAAAGTTTTTTTTATATTTTTTTTTATATGGGAGTTGCTTTATTATTTACCTTGCTTATAATATACAAGGTTTATATTTCAAAAAATGGATTTTTCTGCAATTAAATATCTTAAAATTTATCTAAACTATTGGGATCAGGAGGGATATATTAATGTGGGCTAATCAGGAACTTCTCAGCATTTGCTCACGTGGAGAGGAAACCACTTAAAACTCTTCAGGAGAAGCCGGCCTGTTGACAATAGTCAACAGGCCTTCCGTTCCACTAGAGGAGTGTTCTGCATTTTGTTCCCTACTTTGGTTTATTTTACCAATTTCCTGCGCTATATTTATCATGTATGATACTAGAGGAAAAGTTATTATACCTCCACGCAAACAGCGCACTAAATTCGGAGAGAACGGAGAGAACGCATTTGTGGTCGCAGGCTCTATGGCATGGAATGCTCTCCCAGCAGAAGTGCAATATAGATACCAACTAGAAAATAATTAAAAATAATGTAAATTAATGCCTCGGCACGGGTTATGCTCAGTGAGGTGTTCATATAGAAAGGAAAAACTAAAAGGTTTACATGAAATAAATAAATTTTTTTTGGATGACTATTCAAAATACCTAAATTCCGAACGGTGTACGGACGGTGAAGTCTCCTGTTTGTAGGACCAAGAGTCTTTAACGGCTTACCGCAGAAGCTCAGGGTAAAGTAAAAAAAACATAATTAAAAATTCAGAATTATGGACCTGTTGGAGCAGTGAGTCAGAAATTTAATTTATTGGATCTTGCGTTAAATAATACCCAGTGACTTAACAAAAAGAAAAATTCCTGCCGTAATACTGGGTTACCTAGTGAGGCGGTAATTAGAATAAAAATGTTTTTGTTAGATGTTATTTACAATAATATTGATGTTTTTTGTTGATATTTCTTGATAAAACTCCATAGTTAATGATTATGATAAAATTATAAATAAACTTACCAATGAAACTTCTTAGTATAGTTTTACTTTTTATTGTCCAGTCTTGAAGATGCCTACTTAGGCGAAAGCGCTCGTTGGTCAAAATAATAAAAAGTGAAACTAAACCAAGAAGTTTCATTGATAAGTTATTTACAATATTTTGAGTTTGTCCAAATTTTTGTAGACAAGGACTGGATTTAACTCCCTGGGGAGTTGTTTATATTAACATATTACAACAGAGATGAAAAACATTAAAGAGAAGGTAATATAGAAGTCAAGGCATCTACAGGGCTAATGACCAGTCAATGGCTGGTTTAAGTGGCCACTTTACACACTGTAACATTCACCATTCTGCCCATATTTGAACATCTTTATACCTTCAATTCTTTCATATGTTGATGTTTGTGAAGTTAAAGAGCTGAAACCTTTATTTATGCGGATGAGATTCGTATAATTGAATTATTTCACCTACATACTAGGCAACGCCTGAAAATCTTATTTTTTCAATTTCTATTATTCTTCATGAACCAGAAGAATTCATCAAGAATATTTTGAGTTTGTCCAAACTTTTGTAGACAAAGATTGGATTCAATTCCCTAGGGAGCTGTTTATATTAACACATTACAACAGAGATGAAGAACATCGAAGATAAGGTAGTATAGAAGTTTAGGCATCTACAGGGCAGAGAAGATATATAGATGTTCAAATATGGGCAGAATGGTGAATGTTACACAGTGTGTAAAGTGGCCACTTAAACCAGCCATTGACAGGTCATAAGCCCTGTAGGTGCCTAGACTTCTATATTACCTTCTCTTCAATGTTCTTCATCTCTGTTGTAATATGTTAGATGTTATTAACTAAATAAATAAGTAAGCAAGTACAGAAGCTAACCTGTACGAGCGATTATGCCATAAAAGAATGGCATTTTGATAAGTATTTACATAATATAATTTAAAGTGGGATAGACCCAGATTCCATGCTCACGGGGAAATTATTTGATATTATAACAGGATCAAGTTTGTGACATCACAACATAAGATAGAGAAAGTGGGATGGACCTCACGGTCAACATTTGGTAATGTTGACCCCAGCAAGTTATATAAAGCTTATGATCGGATGGTAGTGTATCACACTAGGACGAATACTTGACCGCTCACCAGAGACCTATTGTGATTCGGGTTTCGCGCGTGTCCCCCCGCTGTTGTCAAAATGTTTTGTAAATCTGGGGTGAGTGGCTGTTATTTCTGTCTCGTTTAAGGGTGGTTGTATTTGTTGGATTTCCACAACACATGATAAGGGCTTGAACTGATTTATCAATAAATCAAATTTAGTGAAGTTTTTTTAGAACTATTTTTTTTAATGTGACTTTAAAAATAATGCCGGAGCGGTTTGTCGTCGAGTTTGTTCGAAAGCGTAATTGAATTTCAATGTCTTTAATATGTGATTATTAATACACTTGCAGATGTGTGAAAGAGTGTTTAAAACATTTTCTTATACAACTTTGTCTAACAAAATCATTTTTGTTTTTAAATATTAAAAATGTTTTTTATTTTATTATTACTAAAAAAAGTATTGCTCTAGAATCATCGTCATCATTATTCTTTTTCCGCACTTAATTGTGCATATTCATAGGGTACTGCATTGGTACACCAATCGCAGCGTATCTTAATCATTTTTGTTACATGAAGGTAAGATGTTCAGTCTTATGCTTCAGATGCCAGTCCACGGACCATGAAATAATTTAGAATAAAAACACCTATTTAAAAAAATACTTCATGTTAACCATTTCGGGAATCAAACCCGAAACCTCTTGCATAGTAGATAAACGCACTAATCACTACACTATGAGGCCGACTCAAGAATTATAGACCATTCGTTAAATGCATTTTTTCAATTAATTGATTTTGTATAATTTTTTCTAAGGAGACTTTTTTTATTTTATTTCTGACAACAATGTGATCATTAAAATATAAAACAAATTTGACTTGAAAAAATACTTAGAGTTTCCAAATTTTGGATTGATTTTTAACATATTTTATTGTGGCATAAAAAGGAATAAAATATTTTATCTCTTGATTTTAATGTACATATTATTTTTTGGGTTATACCACGGCAAAATGATTATGTGTTGATTGTTCTATAAATCAGATTGTTTGCCATGATTTTTTAAGCTCCGAATATTTGAAATAGGTGTAAGTAATTTAAAAGATTTTTTTAACAAAAAGTGAACGAACAGTTTATGTGAAAAATAAATAATGAACTATATATATTTTTATTCCAGGTTGTTTTCTTCGCTTTAAGTATTCTAATAGCTGCTTCTCCTGCAACTGGGTATGAGATTATTTGTTTTTATTTAGTTAATATTTGTTTTATTTTTAATTAATATAATTGACATTTTCATATAATTGATAAGGCCAGAAAAGTAGGTCCTAAGTTAAGTTTTCTTTGATTTTCCCAACTGAGAAACATTGAATATCCATCTACATATATTCAGGCGCCCTCAAGCTGCTTTTTTAAATTCTAATTAATTAAAAATGTACATTTCAAAATTATTACGCAGTATTTCATCTTTAATTTGCAAATTGTTAATTAAATATGTTCGAGTATTATGTATGTTTAAATTTTATTTGCACCATTCTTTCATATATTAAAACAGCAATATATTAAAAATGTCTAAATAACTATTTATTCTGAAAATGAAATATTTTATTTACTTGGCTTGGACTAAAGATTTAACACTAGTTAGTTAGAATTTTTAAACTTTTTTTAAATTGCCTTAAACGCCTAGAGGGCTTATAAAATAAACAATTATTGAAAAAATAAATTTAAACTTTACAAACAACAAACATAATTGACGGTTATCAATAAAAAAATAAAAAGTTTATTTATAACATTATACTTATGAATCCAATTAACTTATTTAAGTGTGCAATTCAGTTCTTACACATTAACATATAAACACATTTTATAACATATATTTAAAGAAAAACTAACACAGAAAAGTACATTGACCAATATAATAACTGAACAGTAAAGGTGTGGCGAATTTAAACAAATTTTTACTGATTACTAATTGTGTTGTACTTGTAATTTATTATTTAATCATAGCAGACGTATTAAAAGACGAAGTATTAAATATATAAAAAATACCGTTGAATTTGTAAGCATTTAGATAAAACCGCTTTAATCGAAGAAGATTTAAGTCTGGTGATCTTAAATGAAATCATTTATTTCATTTGCCAATCATGGACAATCTTTAAGATCATTCAAAATATTATATACAGTGCAACAATATCAACTGATATTTTTCCAGTTGAAATCGAGGATGAATGCAAATTTTATTTTTCATATATTTTATTTTTGTTCCACAACAGGCGTTGAGGTCCAATTATAGCGCTAAATTAAAAGACGGTACCATATATTTTTTTATGTTCTCGCCGGGAATCGAACCCAGAACCTTCCGTGTGTGAGTCAAGTGTCTTAAAAACTACACCACTGAGTCCGCCTGAAAGTTCCATAAAGTTGTAGATAGTGGTATAAGGGGTGGTTTTACACTGCAGTATTTAATAGTCCCTGGGCCGCGATTACAATGGGAAGTGAACAGAGTTATTTATTTATTTATTTTATTTATTTGACACTTTATATACATATACAATAAATATACATATAAGGGCGGGCATATTGCCTTTAGGCAATTTCTTCCTACCTACCCAAACCGTGCAGTTTGAGAAAATTATAAATAAATGGACATATTGAATCTTACAATTTTATACAAAAATTAAAAGCAAAGATTAACAAAAATAAATATATTTATAAAAAAAATAACACTATACAATGAAGAGAGGAGAGGGGATGGGAAGGAAAGAAGAAAGATAAAGGAACAATTTAAATATTTAGATAGTGACATTTCAATCTTGACTTAAATGTAGATAATGAAATAAGAGTTATACAATTGTCTATACAGTAAAACTAAGTTTTCCGTACGAATGTGCTTATATTTTTCTAAAAATTTAAAGATCGTCGGTAATCTGTAATTGAATATGTTAAAAAAAAACCCCCAAAAACACACACTTTCGTAGACAAAAATGAATTAAATTTATAGTCCAAATATGATAAATCTCTCAACTTACCTCATGTTACAGATGATCGGGATTAAATAATACATTTTATGTACCGAAGCTCTGAAATTATGAATCCTCGGGTTCTAATACTTTTTATAAATATATTTAAAATTAATAATTTTAATTGCGAAGAAAAAGCTGTTATTTAACATCATAAATGCATCTATCCATCGGATCTCACCCACGTCAATAAAGGTTTTAGCTCTTCGTCACAAAGGTCAACAGATGAAGAAGTTACGGAAATATGGGCAGAATAACAAATTATGACATTAGAAACAAAGATAGCAACCTCCTGCTTTTGCAGTTTGGCAGGAATTAAAAAAATTGTTTAGAATTTAAAAAAGAAAGATAAATAAAATAAAAAATTTAAAAAAAAGTAAAAAAAAAAAAAACTGTTTTTTTAGTTAGGAAGTCTTTCTATAGTTCATCTATTTTTTAGACTACTTTATTTTTCGAAAAATTATGAATTGAGTTGCAAAAACTTCTGTTTAAAAATAGTGTTAGAAAGCAAACATAAAATATCCATCAGCCATTTTATTTGACCAATTCTGCTTGAGATTTAAAAATTAAAAATGGGTGTCTCACACAAATATTAAAATTAAATGCATATTTTAAATTAAATTTTATTTCAACAGAGAGGGAAAACATTTTTGAGAAGGGAATATGGAAGTCTAGGCATTTACAGGGCTTATGGCCTGTCATTGACTGGTTTAAGTAGCCATTTTACACATTGTGTAGCGTTCACCATTCTGCCCATCTTTGAACATTCACATTTTCTCAACTCTTCCATCTGTTGACTTTTGTGAAGTAAAGGAGCTGAAACCTTTATTATGTGGGTGAGATTCATCTGTCTGAACCAAATCACCTACTAGGCAACACCCGAAAACAATTTTCCAATTTTTATACTTCTTCTTTTACCAGTAGTTACAGGTAGTTAATTCAACAATGTTTGAGTATGTCCAAATGCTTGCAGACTGGCTGGATTTCCTCCCTAGGGAGTTGTTCACATTTAAATTTAGGCCACTTGAACCGGCCAATGACAGGGCATAAGCCCTGTAAATGTCTAGACTTCCATATTTCCTTCTCAATAATGTTTTCCCTCTCTGTTGAAATAAATTCAAATGTGAATAACTCTAGCCAGAGGAAATCTAGCCAGACTACAAGCATTTGGACATACTCAAACATTGCAAATTTTAAAGTTCATTTATTGGTATCAAAAAGTTTACATTTAAATAAATTAACATTCTTAGCGTAGAAAAAGGTTTCGCTAGTTCTGTGACTTCAAAAAAGGATAAAAATGTATTAAGAACTACAGAAAATGGGGAAAAAATGTGACCAAAAAAAGACGAAATTTTGATAGTAATGTTACCAGTGTGTTATCAAGATTTCATTGCGTGACAAAAAATATGCACGGAAAATAAAAACGTGTACCTATCTTTAATAAACAAAAAAAAACAAAAAGGTGATAGGTCACTCTTGAAACATGACCTGTTTTGTTTTTGTCTAACATTAAAGCAAATATGAAAGTTTGTGACTTTGTTTGTATTTATCTATTACTTGAATCTGTTTCATTGCTTTTAAAAGGTTACGATTTCGACATACCTAACTATTAAATGATACATTGATCCGAAATAACATTTAAGGTGTAATCCAAATGTGTAATTGATTTACGATTTTAAATTTCAAAATAACAGCTAATTTATTTTTGTCAAACACGTTTTCGATTATTTTTGTATAATATTTATTCCACTGAAGCAATTTTGAATGGCTTTAGCATATAAAGAATTATGTTAATTGGTTAATTTTATTACCAAATATGTCAATAAATTTTACTCTAAAACCAGATTAGGTCGTTTTCAAATAAGTTAATTATATAAACAGTTCGTTCCTCATTTTTCCGATCTTAAACCAAAGAATTTGCAGGATTTATTATTACATTTTGATTGTGTCCAAACCTTTGTAGACTAATAATGGAATTTAAATAGAAAATCCACATAATTTCAGGGCTTATGACCTGACATTTGCTGGTTCGAGTGATTACTTTACACACTTTAACACTCGCCATTCTGCATACTATTAGCGATTTTCACATCTACATCTACATCATTTTCGGAAGTTGCATATAGCATAAATATATTTTTTAATTTATTATGAAAATAAAACTTTGTTATTAGTGTTACTCAATTTTTATCAAAGAACACTCCTGCAGTTTTACCAAAACCAGCCTGACCAATAATAATTTCTCGGAATTTGTGAATCATATAATAGATAGTAGCCACTCATTCCATAATCACACCCTAAAACTCCTGCACCAAGTAAATAACAAGGGCAGTAATATGAATGATCTAGAAATATTAGAAATAAACAAAAATTTTAATTCTGAGAACAATCTAATGAATAATCACACATTTAATCACCCCTCGCCTTTATCGACAAGGTTCCCTTTGCGACCTCCCTTACTCTACTTACCCACGTAGACCCGCGTCTATTAACACTCTTTTAGCCAAGTGATGTCTTTCCACATATTAAATCTTAGGATTAATTATTGTAACTTCCACCTATGTGCTAAATTTTAAGAAAAAAACTATACTTAACGTTCTTTCTCTCTTTGATCATGTTTTCATATCTGTACTTTAGATAACTATCCATATACATGCTTACTCCTTAGATAAGTGAAATTAACTCTCCTGCTTTAAGTTTAACATATTAATTTGTTTATTTTTTATTTAAATTCTATGACATCGTGAGCAATATTCTCTATTTACTATATTAGTTTCATACTACCCGTCGATGGGAGGAGTGCTCTCCCGAAACTATAGTAGTGTTCTTGTAAAAGAATAAAAATTGTGTAACAATTATAAAAAAGTTTTATTTTCATAATAATTTATAAAAAAGTGTTACGAAGTAAATGCCGATTTAATTTACAATATTATATTTTTTCAAGTGTGCCAGGACAGAGTGGTGTGGCGTTCTATCCTCTCTGCCTACCCCTCCGGGGAAATGGCGTGATGGTTAGTTAGTTAGTTAGTTATATTTTTTCATGTTTTTTCCATTTTTATCAAATTCACGACTTTGCTTTGAATTATGATTGATATTAAAAACGTTTTTATTGATTATTTTTGATAAATCGTTTTGCTTAAAATTATTATTGATATCAAAACATTGTCATTTAATTTTGAAAATTTCAATAGTCAATTATGTTAAAACATTTTATTTACTTTTTGTTAATTTGAAGTTTTTTTTTAATAATTATTAATGCGAAAAATGTTTTAATTTTTCGATTTTACTTACAGCAATGATTTTTGAATTAAACATTAATGCTAATAATTAAATGTAAAAACTTTTTACTTTGTATTTGTGCTATTAATATTTTTCATTTATTTAAAAACACACACATGTACAAAACTGTTCGCTGTCATAATATGGCAAGCATAGTTCATACAGACGAAGTGGTGCGGTATAGGAAAATATTTGTATGAATCTATCGATTGCTATGTGGCCAATCCTGTTCTAAGGAACCGATATGTCGAGGAAAATAATTAATTCGTATTTGTGAAAATCAAAATAAATAAGTATAGATGCTATTATAATTATTAATTATTAAATTTGAGTTATTTAAATAAATTTGTAATAAATATTTTTATCAAATATAGAGATACATTTATTCAGCGTCACTTTAAGTTATGTTATGTCATGTGAAAAAAGTTTTTGATTTTCATTCATTTTCATTTAATTTTTTTTTTTGCACCACAACAGGCCAGGAGGCCCAATTACAGTGGTGAATTACATTACAGAACAACCAGGCTTGAGAAAAATAACTTCTTTTTTTTTGTGTTCTCACCGGGAATCGAACCCGGAACCTTCCGTGCGTGAGTCAAGCGTCTTGACCACTTCACCACGGAGGCCGCCATGTCGCATTAATCTTCAATGTGTAAATGCATTTATTTACCTTTGTGATATGCGTGTGATTATTCAATAAATGGATTTTTTTATTAGGTGTAATATATTAAATGACTTTTAAAATATACACATTTTTTCGTTATTATTATGTGATGAACCAAGCTAACAGCATATTTTTCATTTAACTTAATTATTATCCAGAGTCTAGATAATATTCTAGTGTAAAAAGAACTTTTAAAACAGATATTTCATGCCAAACATGCCGCGAATCAAATCCAAGACCTGTTACATGATAAGCAAACGCTGACCATTTGATCACAAGGCGGACAAGTAAGCTATCAATATGGCTTTACGAAATATTCTTGGTAATTAAATCATTATTTTGAGTATTTAAACACAATTTGGCTCTTCCCAACCAACGTTTTACTGGGGATGCTAGGCTATCAGTCATTATGGAGGAGGAGGGACGTTCATTTGGGTGTTCACTTTTTTCAGGTGATCGGTGGTCGCATACATAACTCAAAAATTCTGATGGATATAGGTCTGTTCGTACCTGATAACTATCTTCGACAAAGACAGCATCGATTGTTTTACCTACCATGATGCAGAACCAACCTGCCAATGATTATGCCGGTTGGTAGAGCAATCATGCTACTTAATCGCATCGCCTCGAATGTCGACATATTTCACGACAGTGGGCCTTCCCTTAGGAAAGCACTTCCTAGCATTTAATTTTTCTTTTTACATTTTGCTATATTATTTTAATAAAATAACAATCTACTGTGATTTGTGATCTATTATTGTATTTAGAATGAATTGGGTCTTTTTTCTGTAATGTTCTAAATCTCTCAATAAATAAATGAAAATAATAAAAATAATTTGCGTATGTCCAAATGCTTGTTGACAGGTTGGATTTCCTTCCTATGAAGTTATTTAAATATAAATATGTTGCAACAGAAAGGGAAAACAGGGCCTTTGACTTGTCATTGGCTGATTAAAATGGCCGCTTTACACACTGTTTAATGTTCACCATTCTCCCTATGTTTAAACATGAACATTTCTTCAATTCTTTAATCTGTTGATTATAGTGGTTTACACGACTAGACTCGACGGCTCAGATAAAAATCCTGAAAAAGGAAATCGATTGGTGTAAAGCCCGCCTCGTGGGGTAGGGGTTGGCGTGTTCGTCTATCATGCTTGAGGTTCTGAGTTCGATTCCCCGATTACAATGGGAAGTTAAAATTTATCTTAAATTTTATCTACGAAGTAAAATTAAGTTTTCTGTATGAAAAGCAGAATATGCATACAATGATTTCTTGTTAACACGTTCAATCATAGGTTACCAACCGATATACTTTAAATGTTTATGCAAATATACTCATTTTCGCAAGTAAATATCGGTTTTTCTTTATAGGCAGTCGAAGATAACTCTGTTATTTTCCCACTGTAATCGGGGCCCTGGAAAGTCAAAGAAGAAATATTTGTTTAAAAATTGGTTTTACATTGCAATATTTTACTTTCCTTACCTTTCTGCTACACATGATCCAGATACACTGCATGTACTTTTTTATTGCAGTGCCCAATGCACCACCGAGCGCAGATGAAGATTCAATGATGATTATGATACTTATTAAATCAAATAATTTTTGAATATTTTTTGACGTGAAAAAAACAATTCAAATCCTGGTTTATTATGAAATTGTAATAAATATAAATGTCACGGTATTTAATAATACTTTTCTTCATACTAAATTATCAAAAGAATATAATTATTTACGTACTCAGAATAAAAAAACAATAATTAATAAGAAGTTGTTCTTGAAGTCAACTATAGGTACACATAACGTTTAATTAATTGGCTGTTTGCTATGATGACATAATAAATAATTACTAAAACATTCAAATACCTCAAATTTGTAGAAATTCCTAGTAAGTGTAAAAATACCGCAGTTCATTTGCAAAATACCAGGAAATTATACCAGTTTTTGTGTAGATTTATTTACGAATAATGTATACATTTAAATTTATGTAAAATTGGCCCACGTCCCAACTTCGAAGTCCTTAGTTGGAATGGATAAAGTAACGAATTATATTAGGGTTGGGGTTCTAATTTTTTGCTTTTACGTTTTTCAAATGTATTTTTTTGTTAATTAAATGTTTGTGTTAAATATTAAAATATTTCAATTAAAACTATAAGCTTCTAGCGCTTTTTTTATGGATAATTTATCAAATATAAAATGGACCTTTTTTTGGATGTGCCATACTACCGCAATGGACATTTAATCAGAATTTTCGCAGTTTCCCAATCTAAAAACTCACCGCTCGCCACTAGTATCTACTTGTTATTTGATGATAATTAAAAAATTTAGTTAAGTTAATTTTTAAACTTTGATAATGAAACAGTCCTGTTCTGAAATCAGTCAGCACATTAAATATATTTCAGTGATTTATTGATAAAAACTTAGTTATTTTATTTAACAAAGAAGATAACAAAGCATGTGCTTTAAATATTGATTTTATGCATAATTATTTTGTACTTTTAAAAAAAAAAATTTAGTACTACGGTTAAAATTGAAACTATAGGAATCTCCAGATAACCGTATAGATGGTTAGTGAAATCAATACGTAACAATGATTTATATATAAATAAACGCCACTATGAGGCATTGAACTAAAATAACTATGCCAAACTATTTTTATTTTTTTTAGGCTTTTCAACGGTGGTGGTGGTCAATCCTATGGCTGGAACGCCGCCCCCGTATCCCAGGGTTGGTCCCGCCCCATAGGGAGAGAATACGTTCATACCGTACACAAATATAACGAAGTCAACATTCCCGTCTACAGGCAGTATCAAGTTCCGGTGGTCAAACATGTTCCGGTCTATAAAGAAGTTCACGTGAGTGATGACCAAACATATTTATTATCTTAAGTTTGATCAGATGTTAGAACAAAAATGTTTTTTTTTTGTATTCAGAAAGCATGGCTTTTTGCACATAGCTGACGTCTGACGTCAGTGTGAGTTTTTTATTATTTTTTATTTTATTTATTTGACATTTCAACAAGTTCAACAGGAATACATAAATTACATACATTTTTAAAGTAAACATTACTAACGTTCTCTATATATATTCTTTATTTTAGAACTCCACCATCTTTCATAAATTATATAAAATAAGTGTGTAAAATCAATTTAAGTAATAATAAAGATTAAGTTTAGTGAAAGAGAAGAATAAAGATTGAGTTAAAGAAATAAAATTGAGTTACTACTAGAAACTACATTTGTTTTTTTTTTTTAAGAAAAGAAAAGAGAAAAGAAAAACATATAAGATGTATTAAAATAGATTTAAATTAATTTACATACACAAAAATAAGGATTAGATGAGCTGACTATCATGTTAGCTTCGTGGTGCGTGTTTGAAATGCATAGTTTGTGCTTGTGAGATAAGGTCTCTAGTATTTAGTATTTACTTGCATTACATATATATATATATATTTTTGGATAATTTAAATAGCGCCGTTTTTGTGAAAATCCCCTCAAGGGCGTGATAATTCATTATAAATAAAAACACTTTAGTAACAATTAAAAATTAACTTGTTCAAAAATGATAAAGACCTTTGTCATATGCTAGACAAACTGAAAAAATAGCAATATAATATAATAAATCAATACAGAAGGAAAAGTCAAGTTATGTACGAATGCAATACACGAAGGTTTACTATTCTGCCAATGTTCAAACATAATAATTTTTTTATTATATTTCCGTAGCTAATTTGAACAAAATTTGTAGCATAGTTAAAATATAAATGGAAAAATAGTAAAAGGAAAGCATACATCATGCTCTGTCCACGCCTAATGGTGCACAGAGCACTGCATCTGTACACCCACTGCAGCGTATCTTGATAATTTAAAAAACATTAAGATGAAATGACACGTCTTACGCTTCAGGTACCAGAAAGGGACTATCAAGTATTCCAGTGCTAAAACTCCATTTTAAATAAATATTTCATATCAACCATATCGGGAATCGATCTCGAGACCTCATGCGTGGTATGCAAAGGCGCTGACCATAACACCAAGAGGCCGACAATATAATAATAGATTTACTTAAACACAATAAGGGCAAAGTATAGTAAATTGAAAGATTAAAAAAATTCTGATAAGTAGTGAAACATCGAAACGTTAGAAAAGTAATAAAATATACAATACAATACATATTAAGTTTATAAATCTTACATACATATTACGATGCATACATTTGTGTAAAAGAGATGAAACCTTTACTGACATGAATGAAATTTGTTAGGATGAATAAAATTATTTCGTCAAATAAACACGATTGAAATATTTATAAAAAAATATGTTTTATTTTAATAACATCTGACCACACTCATGTTCAAACCCTTATTTATTTACAATATTTAGCAACGACTTCTTCCCAACAATAATGGTTTAAGCTCTTTAACTTCACTCAAATCAACAGATGAAAGAATTGAAGAAATATGGATGTTCACACATAGGCAAAATGGTGAATGTTACACAGTATGTAATGCGGCCACTTAAACCAGCAATTGACAAGTCACAAGCTCCGTAAACGCCTAGACTTCCATATTATCTTCTCTAAAATATTTTGTATCCCTGTTTTAATTTTTAACCCTATTTATTTCTTGAATTCAGTCATCCTGTTGATTTGTTACATAATTTAAGAAGTTTAAACAAGTTTTTTAAAGTTGAAAAACCTTTCCTACAAGGAACAAAATACTCATGCTCCTTTTGCTTTAAATTTTATTGTTTATTTTGTTTTATTTCAAGTTTTTTTTCTAATAAAAAGCGTTTCATATTCAGTGTTGTTTAAAACAGGTAATGAATGACCGTTCTAGACTAACTGAGGTACCTACGCCATATTTACAAAAATAACTCGGGTTTGAAGGAAAAAATGTTTTCATGATGTAAATATGATTTTTGTAATGAGGATAATGTAAGAATGTTTGAAATGTCAAGGAAATGAATTAATTGGATAACAATATACTGTATGCAATTAAATACTTCACGGAAGTAAAAAAATAAAAAATCTTCGACCTGTAGTTTCGGAGAAGCGTATGAATCAACAAATAAATATGTAAAAATATTTATTTGCTGGTTTCTTAAAGAATGTGTCGTTGACTATTAGCACATTTAACTTAATCACCGTAATTTTTTAACATTTAAGTAAAAACGCTGAAATAAATGTTTTTTTTATAATACTGTTTTTACAATTTTTTATATATTTTTTTAGTAGGATGATAATGTTGCGTACATGTATAATATTAATTACAAAATATTTCTATTATCATTACATGCGTTCTTATTCAAGAGTTCTTGTTGTTGTTAATTTGAACCTATTACATGATAATTGGCTAATATATTTATTTTTTTTTTGTTCCAGGTTCCAGTAGTGAAGCACGTCCCTGTTTACAAGCAAGTTCCAGTACCCGTCTACAAACACGTGCAGATTCCAGTTTACAACAGAGTTCCAGTGCAAGTACCGTACAGGGTTCCGGTCGAAGTCAAAGTACCGGTAGTTCAACACGTCCCAGTGTACAGAAACGTAGAAGTTCCAGTTTACAAGAACGTCCAAGTTCCAGTGTACAACAAAGTGCCAGTCGACGTCAAGGTTCCCGTTTACAGAAACGTCGAGGTACCCGTTTATAACAGAGTCCCGGTTGATGTGAAAGTCCCGGTGTATAGAAACGTCGATGTGCCTGTTTATAACAGGGTTCCGGTCGAAGTCAAGGTTCCAGTGTATAACCAAGTTCAAGTTCCAGTTTACAACCAAGTTCAGGTTCCCGTGTACAACAGAGTTCCAGTCAATGTAAACGTCCCTGTTTACAGACAGGTTAACATTGACGTTCCGCATTACAGGCATACTGTCACCAATGTTCACACTCATGTAAATCGCATAACTGGAGCTGAATTGACTACTGGAAAAGGTGTTATCACCAGTGTTGGTCCGGTGACTTCAACTGCAGGGTTGGGAGCTGGAACCAACGGATTCACAACAGTCAATGGAGTTGGATCTGGAAACAATGGATTCTCCACCGGAGGATTGGGCGCGGGAAGTGGGGGATTTTCCACAGGAGTTAACGGATTAGGATCTGGAAATGGTGGATTCTCTACGGGGGCAGGCGGATTAGGATCTGGAAGTAATGGATTCTCTACAGGGGTTAATGGATTAGGATCTGGAAGTGCTGGATTCTCCACAGGGGTTAACGGATTAGGATCTGGAAGCAGCAGTGTTATATCCGGAGGAAGCGCTCTTGGTTCGGGAAGCGATGGATCTTTAGGAAGCTTGGAATCTGGAAGCAATAATTACGTGACTGGTGTAAATAGTGGTAATGGATACGCATCGGGATATTCCAATGGCCATGCGTCAGGAAATGGATACTCTAATGGTTATGCATCAGGAAATGGATACTCAAATGGTTATGCATCAGGAAATGGAAACGCAAATGGATATGCATCGGGAAGTGGACAATCAAATGGATATACATACAATAATCCAAAATGGTGAAAACTATGCCATTTAAAAAATAGGTTAATATTCTAAGAATATTACAAATGAAAAAATTTTTAAAGTACATTTTTTGTTAATTTTCTTGTCTCGTGCACAAGAAAAGAAAAGAAAATACATTAAGATTTGCACTATTTGTGATACCTGATGCCAGTAGTTTATATTACGATCAGCCAATAATACGATACAACTATCAGTGCCATGTCATGATCGGAAGAATGATATATCATTATCTTGTAAATATGTTTTTTTTATTGTGATCTATTAAAAAAATATTTTATATTTTCGAAATGTTGTTTTCTTGGAATTCACATCCCTTGAGGAAATCAGTTTTATTTGAACAGAGGTATTATTTTCAATTTTTGGTGCCGACAGTGTCTGCATTTATTAGAAATAAGAACAGCTTCATTTTTAGGATAAAAGAGGTAATATCATCATCATAATTCCATGTCGACTTCCTAGTTGTTGAATATTATATCCACGAAGATACTCCAGACATCTCTATCAGCTGCCAGCTCCAAATTATCCCGATTCATAAGTGCCGGACGTTATGCAGATATGCAGAAAGCCGGATTATTGGATTAACCATTAAATAAAGTCAATGATTTGAAAAAAAAACGCAAAAACTAATTGAAGATCAATCGTCATTGCTTTTGAAATAATTCAGCGAATTGGAATCATATTAAAAATTCAGTTGACGCGTTATCATTTTTTTATTTTCATAAATACAAGAGCGTCAAACAATTTAACTTGCGAACAACCTAGAACTAACAGAAACAGTTTTTTGTTTACAGCAATAAATTTTTACAATTTACTTTCTAATGATCCAAAAAATATACAAAACATGTACGTACTTAAAAAACACCCAAATAAAACAGTTCTTACAGTCCGTGTGACGAGTGATATGTGATGTTATTTTATTGAATTTTTATTTAAACTATTGTGTTATTGTATATAATATCCCCTCATACCAGCAGTTTTGCTGATTGGGAATATTTCGAACTAATAAAATATGTAATAAAATGTAATATGTAAAGTTTAAAAACCTTGTATTTTGTCATAAATAAACGTTTGAACGTTTTTTTAAAGTTAATATTAAGAGGGTTACATGTGACTTTTTTAGATTGATTTTGAATTTATTATTATTTTCAATACGTTTCATTTCCAAAATTATTTTTTAATCAGAAATATTGTTTTCCCCGTGAAGAAGCAATGAAATCATAAGTAGAACGGAATATTTTTTTAATAATTTTTACGTTCAATGTGATAAAAAAGAAAACTTTTTAGACCTCTTTCATTTTGATGTCCAAAAAAAAAAAAAAAATCATGCACGCATGGATGCAAAAATTAAAAAGACTGATCTGGCGTTTTATCTTCTCTGCCTACTCGTACGGGGAAACGGCGTGATGGTTTGTTTGTTTGTTGGTTTACACTGTGCTGTACTAAGTTTTTTTTTATGTTTTTTTCATTCTAAAGTGTAAATAAACTTGCAAAACGCTATGTATGTATTAAATAAAATATATAGCAATTAAATATTAATGTAATTTAAAACCAAAATATTATTTTATAACAACTTAATGCGAAATAAAAAAAACTTTAAAAAACAATAAATTAAATGATATCTCAAAATTTCAACGTTCAATTCTGATTTTAGCGTGTTTTAAATGGGCGATAAAAATTAACTATTTTTGAATATTTAAATATTAATTTGACTTACTAAAGTAAAACGAGTTTTTAAACGCTTCTAAAAATAACATTTTACACATTTATTATATTAATTCATTAAACCCGCGTGTTGTGTTTGTGTTTCATACATTACATAAAAAATAAATTATGCAAAGTATTTTGTTGATTTTACGAACGTAATTTGTACAATTTTATCATTGATTATTTTAACATTTTGCTACTAAGTTCAGTGCTACAGAAAATTGGATTTTGAAAACGGTTTCTTACACCTGTTCAAAATTAGAGCATTTTATTACACGGCGAAGTTTCTCGAAAACGTAAGAAAAAAATAATAATAATAATAAACCTTTTTAACTTATAAATGCAAGAAACTAAAACAAATTGTTTATCGTTCGTACAAACTAATATGATCATATTAAACGACGAGTTCAGTTAAACACATATTTTCTTTACTTCTTGTCAGTTAGGTTTCACTGTTCAGATGTGTTTTGATCACTCGCCGACCAGAACTAGTAATGTCACAGGAGATGTAATTTCGATGTTTCTTAAGGGATTTTCAAAATTACAAAATTTTAAAAAGCAGCGACGACTATTAGATGCATTAAAAATATTTTGTTGGATAGTCTATTGACAAATACAAATAAATTTAAAAACCACCAAATTTCCTCATGATGAAATTGTTTTTTTCACATTCCTTCAAAAAATTATGCCACCGACTTTGGAATCCTGAAAGCACAATACAAATGGAACAATGGACTTGATTGAACAAACTTCATTTAGTTTAATAAAAAAAATAATTAGGAGTAGGCAGAAAGATAGAATGCTATATCGCACACAGACATCGCGTCAACGTTTTTTTTTGGGGAGGAAATCCATTATGGACACTCAGATAGTCTGAGTAGTGCCAGACTCACACCGGCTAAAACCCCCCCTTTTCGTCTCTGCTGACCGGTTCCCGCCTCGCGGCCTTACCTCTGCCTGCAGTTTGTCTATACTTCTGCTTGTGATGTGTCATATTTTGCTTTTTTCTCCATTATATCTTCCATAAAATGTTTTATAAGAACCTTATTTTGCGTCTTTTTAATTTAAGTTACCAAGAGAGTTTCTGGAGTCAGGCTCTTAGGTATGCCCAGGTCCGTTTTAAGTTTTTCTCTTTTTTTTTCCATTTTTGCAATGAAACACCGTGTGTTCTGCATTATCCCGTGGTTCATTGCAATACTGACATCCTTCTGATTCGGCCTTATTTTTTTTCAGATACTTATAAAACACTCCACGACCTGTAAGTCACTGGATCATTCGAAATGATATTTCACCGTGGGGTCTTTCTACCCATGCTCTTATATTGTTTATAATGTGGTGCGTCCATCTTCCTTTACTTGAGTTATTCCAGTTTTCCTGTCATTTAGACATTGTCATGGTTCTTTCTTCTTTTCTGATATCTTCTGTCACATTTTGATTGTACGTGTACAGGTTTTCTCTTTCTACTGCCAGGAGATCGATAGGGACCAGTCCTGCTATCACTAAGGCAGCTTCAGTGGATATAGTTTTAAATGCGCTGCATACTCTTAGTGCCATTGTCCTTTGTGTTTTCAGGACAGTGTCTCTATTTCCCCCCATTTTTGAAGCGTTTGCCCATATTAGTGCCGCACACATAAGAATAGATTGGGTAGCCAATGCCAACACTCTTCTTTGTGCTGGGCCAGCTCCATTGCGTCATCTGCATTCATACATTTTTTCAAGCACGCGCGCCAATTATTACAACTTTTGACATGTCCATCTTCAATTACTTTAATTATTCCTGGTCTATCCCATTTTTTATAAAAAATGTTATTTAAAAAAAAAAAAAAATATTTAAAATGAAGAGGATATTATTGTATGTTTTATATTCATACCGTGTGGTCTGTTTGATTTAGAAAATGATAAAGACTCAATATTAAAAGGTGCTTATTTAAATAAAATACACGTAAGCTACGTATTATCTCTCAGTAATAAGATATGTATGAAATGTCACAACTCAACAACATGGGATAAGGAAAATGATTTTAAATGGCGCATGTTCAATAAATATTTAATATTATCCAGGGGAATTGGTACTTACAACCGCTTCTAAAAGGGATATTAGGTATTGCAATTACCTTATTACAAACGAGTTAAGTAAAATGTATAAAATCTTTCACAATACCGGATAATTTATGATACATAATAGGCTGCATTATGGAAAAACACAGCCACGTAGAAAAAAAAAACAAATTCCTTTGCTCGTGAGTAGGATCAAGTACTCGTAAGTATTTATTTACCATACAGGGTTTGACCATAGATTGGATGGAACCAACTAAAAAAAAACACGCAATTGATCGAATCCGGTGTCTCAAGAATAATAGGTGAATGCGCCAACCATTACACTGTGATCCGGACTTTTTTCAGTCGATTTCCGTTTTCACGATTTTTACCTGAGAGTCCCCGTTGCCTCCTTTACAAAGCATCAGGTTGTCGTGTTCGTTGGCAGTTCATGTCAGAACTACGCGACGCGATCCTGACTTTGGAGAATTCACAGAAGCTGGCAGCTGACAGGGATGCCTGGAGACTCTTTATGGACACAGTGTGCTCCAACCAGGGAGTGGGCATGGAATTGTTATGATGATGATGAAATCATTAAGTCGAAAACACTCGTCCAGAATCATGAGCTTATTTGCTGTCAGAACCGTATAGGATTTTTTTTTTTTTTTAAATTTTTTGTCTGCCGTTACACCACTGTAATGGTCAGCGCGTTTGCATACCATGCAAAAAACAAAACAGCTTTTCTTATACTAAACAATTAATAAACGCTTTCAAAAATGGAGAAAGTGGTCAATCTAGGACTAAGGGAGATAAAATCTTTAACATAACATGCTACACAGACGATGCTACCATAGTGAGAGTGTGTATTCTGATTTAGACGTACCGAAGTTACTCTAGTTTTTTATAGGTACATTGGTATTGACGCCGCAAATTGATACATTTAATTATTTCACTTATTTATTTATTATATATACGGCCTAAGTCAATTACAACAGTTATATGAAGAAACACATGTACAAGAAACGTAACAATAAGAACAGAAAACTATGTAGCAAAGACAAACAAGGGTAATAAAATAATGTTATCTAATATATTTAAAAACACGATCAACATTGAAGACTTCGAGCTTACTTGTACCAATCCATCTTTATACCAAACTGCTAATGGCAAAGAGATCTACGAAAAGCCGGGAGATCTATCCCAAAGAAAGTTTTGTGGCAAATTGACTAATCTACACATTTTGGACATTAGGGCATAAAATTAATGTGGAAAATATCAACGTAAGTGCCTGTAATATTAATATAAAGAAGAATCAAACTTCTATAACTAACTTATACAAAAAAATATTCATATAAAAATGTGAATTGAACAGGAATGTTGCGTCTCATAAAATGAAATAATACGGACCAAAATGGACACTAAGTCGTTGGAACAATAGGCATAATCCCCCAGTCTACACACGTGCGTTTCCAAAAATTCTCCATCAGCCTAGTGGACCACATGGTGACGATATCTACCTACTGTCTACAAAATATTCTCTTCGGACATCTATCTCCCTTTGTTAACCATGGAGTTGATACAGTGCTTTATTTATTTAGTTTTTTATTGCTTAGTTCTTGGCATGAACACTTGACAAACTTACTACTATGCTCTATTTTTTATAAATTTATTGATATCATTCTAACTTTGCTAGAATTCCACTCATCCATGCGCTTTGTAGCTGCACGATGATTGGTTATCTAGCTTTCATGTACCAACTTAAAAATACCTAAATTTTATAAATGGGGTCTAGAATTCCAATCGTCTATGCGCTTAGTAGCTGCAAGACGTGTTGTAATCTTACTCCTTTTTATTATTCATATTTTTTTTTTTTTTTAGTATCATTAATACACTAAATTTATTTGTCAATTTTTAAAATGTGTAAATGGGGGCTAAATTTCTAACTGTCTATGCGCTCTGTAGCTGCAAGACGTCCTGTAATCTAGCTCCTATCTGTTATATTTTTTTATTGATCTTAATTGAAAACGAGGAACTAGAATCCCAACTGTCCATGCGCTCTGTAGCTGCAAGACGTACTGGGATATTTATTAATTGTACAGCGCCCTTGAGGTGATTTTCACAAAAATGGCGCTATATAAATTATCCAACTATATATATATATATATATATGAATTCAAATTTTCAAAAACAGGATTCACTCGGCTTTTCTCGGTAGCAAAATAAAACTGTGTTTATATACAAAAGATGCTTGAAGTTTGAAGAATCAAATTTGCCCTGAGGGTTTTGCCATGCGCATGCGTAGTGCCTAGTCATTATTGATCTAAGATAATTTCAGAATCAGGTTTGGGTAGAATGTAGAAGCCGAGGAAGAAAAAAATAAATACATGCATTACTAAAATAAGATTACTAGGCCGGCGTATGATTGTTCTGTTCTCAGAGCGATCTTCGGCGATGATTCGATTTTATTCGTTTGTTTAAGTTAACTGAATCGTCACGAATGGTGATGCGTATAACACGTTAATATTATCGAATGAAAATTCTATATATATATATATACCAAGATCTTGAACACTCATATAAACTAGAAACACTTAAGCTTATCCACAAAATAACGCACGGAGACAACGCTGATAAGAGTAACCGACGTACACAATCACAGCACGAGAAGATCTCAACACTTCCACATACAAAGATTCAAAATAAAAAGGCTAATCCCTTTGTTTTCGTTGTTTTTTTTATCCCATCAACAGACTTAAGGGATCTCCAATAGATCTGCATTATTGACAGAAACATATTGAATCAAACTTAACCTAAACAATCTAAAAACATTTGGAATCTTTAAAACCATCAAAGAAACTATTAAAAAGTACAAAAGGCATGGTTATGGCAAGACTTAAAAAAAGTGGTTTTAAAATATACATCGACGTACCTTACGATATTAAAATAGCGACTTGGTACACAGAAATTAAAAAATGAACTAAAAAATATGACTAAAACTAACACATTTATCTGATTATGTATAATTATAAATAAAGGATTATAAGTATTCACATGAGAAACAATATTCTTCTTCTTCTCTAGCCTTCTAATTTCACTGCTAGATAAAGGCCTCTTCCAACTCCTCCGCTCATCTCTGTCTTCACCCCTCCACAGGCACCACCATCTATCTGGACAATATCTTTTTTGTGGTCTTCCAATACTTTTTTCATTTGCTTAGGGCTTCCACTTCAATATTCGTGGTGCTTATCTGATGTCTAGCTATATGTTCTGTCCTGCTACAATTTAGGTTCTCCGTCTAATTTCTTCGATTTTTATTATATCTCGAAGACTCACATCAAGGATTGACCGTTTCATGGACCATTGGGTGCATTTAAATTTTTGAACACTCTTTCCTGTTGTTGTTTTTAAGGCAAAAAACCTTAATGTACATGTGCTATTACTCTTCATCGAGGGCACAGAAATAAAAGAGTAACGTTCAAATGTCTAGGACGATTCCGATATAAGGCGACAATATCGAGCCTACTGTATACAAACCAATATGGTAGCACGGAGATTTTATCAGCCCTTTAGGGAAGTAAATAATAGGTTGTTTTAGTTGCTATGCACGCAGAGAAAGTGGTGTAAATACTACCAATGAAGTATTAGGGACATGCAAGTATGCTTAAAACAAATAGTTATAGAGCCCTTCACAAGCTTTCCTGACATTGCTGTGTGAGTGGGATGTTTGCTGCTGCTAGACTTCCTCACAGGGATGGACTGCTGCAAAAAATCCTAACATAATAATAAGCCAATTGGTGGAGCAGTGCTGGGATTTTTAGACGCTTTCCTCCACATTCGTTCATCTTCTCATGCACTCACGCCGATTATTCCTACTCTTGACATGTCCATCTTTAAGTAGTTGACGATCTTGATCATGCCACGTCTTTCTTGGTCTTCCTCACATGAATTGTGATTTTCTTAATCTGTTTTGTTTATGATTTCTCTACTTTGTAATCCATATAATGAGGTTTAGTATTCCATTACCCGCCTAATCGAGCCGGAGTAAAAAATATTATTATTCTCTTTTGTAAAAACTCGTTTTGGGAGAAACAAATATGGTTCTAAAAATCACTCGAAGTACCTAGTAGGAAAGATTTTTTGAAAATTTGGTCTTTAGGTCACAACAATTTTTGAAATAATTCTTTTACTATTTTTAATAATAGCTTATTTTGCTATTACAAGTTATTCGGTTTAAGAATCGATTAAGAAGTATTCGATTATTTTCATTAAAATAATCGGTTGAGCGGTCACGACCAATAAATTATAACTTGCTTAGATGCTTAGTTTAGATACAGATAATGTACCTATCTAATAATTTGATGGCGCCAGTATAATATTGGTGAAAGCAAGAGTTTAGGTACATTAAGTATTATTCCCATGCCTTCATTAACATCCAACGGTGCGTAAAACGCTGCATAAATGCACCAATTAAAATAATTGAATTGTTTCGCTATCATTTGTCACAAGAAAGCAAAATTATCGGTCTAACACTTAGACGCTAATCCGAGGACTTTGAAATATTGATTTCTGTAGACACCATGCTGTCAGTAATTGAACTAGAGATCTCAAGCATACTGGACTAGGCAGAAAAATCTAAAACTGCAGTTAAAACAAAAATACCACAAAATGTGGCTTTGTGAAATTTCAGTTGTAAAAAAAATATTATTATAAATTTGAACAGTAAAATTACCTACCTACTCAACACTTAATATAAAAAAGATAAATAAATGCATTTACACATTGAAGATTAATGCGACATGGCGGCCTCCGGAGTGTAGTGGTTAAGGCGCTTGACTCACACACGGATGGTTCCGGGTTCGATTCCCGGGGAAAACACAAAAATTAAATGTGATTTTTCTCAAGTCTGGGTGTTCTGTGATGTAATTCACCACTGTGATTGGGCCTCCTGACCTGTTGTGTTAACGTTTTTTTTTATTACATTTTTTTTATTTCATAGGTATTTTTATATTTCTTATTATTTGAGGGTTTACATGTTGAATTGGTGTCCTGATGAAGAGACGGGTACGTCTCGAAATCGGTAAACATAGAAAAGTCGCTGAGTGATTATATACAAATATTTAATAACATTTTGTAAAATGTTTGACCCTCAACACTTAAAATAAAAAAGATAAATAAATGCATTTACACATTGAAGATTAATGCGACATGGCGGCCTCCGTGGTGTAGAGGTCAAGACGCTTGACTCACACACGGATGGTTCAGGGTTCGATTCCCGGGGAAAACACAAAAATTAAATGTGATTTTTCTCAAGTCTGGGTGTTCTGTGATGTAATTCACCACTGTGATTGGGCCTCCTGGCCTGTTGTGTTCATGTTTTTTTATTACATTTTTTTTATTTCATAGGTATTTTTATATTTCTTATTATTTGAGGGTTTACATGTTGAATTGGTGTCCTGATGAAGAGACGGGTACGTCTCGAAATCGGTAAACATAGAAAAGTCGCTGAGTGATTATATACAAATATTTAATAACATTTTGTAAAATGTTTGACCCTCAACACTTAAAATAAAAAAGATAAATAAATGCATTTACACATTGAAGATTAATGCGACATGGCGGCTTCCGTGGTGTAGAGGTCAAGACGCTTGACTCACACACGGATGGTTCCGGGTTCGATTCCCGGTGAAAACACAAAAATTAAATATGATTTTTCTCAAGTCCATGTGTTCTGTGATGTAATTCACCACTGTGATTGGGCCTCCTGGCCTGTTGTGATGCAAAAAAAAATAGTATAAATAATAATTAATATATATTATACGGGATTAATCCCTTAATGTATTTTTAGTAATGCAATATTGACATCTGTCATTGGGTGTATTAGGTGCGCTATTTATTAAGTTTTTTGAGTGGTTTATTGTTTTTTCATTTTCTTTTTTTTATCTGTGCTTTTATTTATTTCTGTATGAGTCTTAAAATCAAAAGTTTTTTCAATATTTAATTACTTTGTTCGGTACATCTTATCTATTCAGTGGGTATATCTATATCTATCTATAATCTTTATTAATATTATAAACGCGGGAAGTGTGCTTCTTAACTTTAAAAATGAGCAACATTATTTAAAAATGGCCAAGTGGTAAGGTGGGAGATCAAAAATAATCCATTTTAAATTAATTATTTAAATTTCCATAATTGATTTTTCTCAATGGTGAGTTTAGTTTGTTTTTCGTTTTGATTTTGCAGTATCTAGGATTCTCATCATCGGTTGATTATATAAACTAATGACGTCGTGCAAAGTAGTTCTTTTTTCTCAAAATGTTTTTGATTATTTTTTCGTACATTTTCAGGAAACTTTGCCGTACAATTTAATGCTCAAACTTTTACCACGTGCAAGAAAATATTTATTGTATCCAATTTCCCGTAGGGCTTAAGTTTCTCATTATGAAAGCCAAACATGACGCGTTTTTGTATAGACACATTTTTTCAATAATTTATTTTTTAAAGTTGTGCATGCAAACATTTATCCACAATATCTGATTTCGAAAATACAATTAATTTTTCTAAATACATTTCACATATTTTTATCGGTATTTGTAGTTTGTGATATTCCCATAGTCCTGAGAACAGTTTTTTTTACCTCATCCAAAATGGATGACAGTAAGAGTGTAGTTGAAGAGTTAAATGCATCATGACTGCACATAAAATGAAACGGTAACAATTTAAATTTGGGGCGCACGAATTTTCACTTACAATAGGAGTAATTTCGCGAACCAATATTATCATATTGAATAATGGTTACAATAGGTTCAAAAGTACTTTTCGAAAAATACTCCGAAACACTCACTCCGCATATTTATTGTGTATATCGCAACCTCAGAAGTACACTGCCGTAAATCCAAATTTATCTGTTTTAAGTTACAAATGCAGATTAACGACATTTTGTTCTCCTTATTAGGAGAACACTGACGTATCTCTACAAGTGTTTTGAGCGAGATATACCATAAACCTCAGTTTTATTGTGGACTCACGGACCAAAGATCTCAGGTTCAAATCCCATTCTACCAAAACTCGATCCAAATTTTTCCAGCACAAGTTATTAACGACTTTTAGGAAATGGTCTGAAAATTTTAATATTTGAGTAACTCTAGTATTTCTCTTTTTAAAAAAAAATCGTTAAAATTGTGTACCAATGTAGTGCCCTGTGTACCATTAGGTGCGGAAAAAGTATGATGACGATAATTTAATATACAAGTTATGAGCATTAATATTTCCAGAAATATTTCCAATTTGTTTTTGCTCTCCTTTGAAATGGTCGATTTAGACTTACCACAGTGTTGTTCTGGGGGTGCGATATATTTATTGCAGCGGGATATATTTAAATGGTTAAATATTAATTTAAAATCGGGTTTACCGTTTTTATATTAACACGATTATTTAAAGCAATCAATTCAAACCTCAAAACGTTCTTTTTACTTACGCTCCAAACAAATTGTGTTATTAACCTGACGAAAAACGAAAAATTAAGACGATTTTTTTTTACTGTTAACCCTTCCTTTACTGTGCTAAAAACATCTGCACGTAACGGTGCTTTGAAGTCAATAAATTAGAGTTTAAATAGGAAAAATGGAATGTTCATGAAAAAAAGCCAAATAGGTCAAATGTGTGTAGGTACTGTTTATGAAATTTAGTCAATGGGTCAATATGAATTTGTTATATTTTTTATGATTATTTTAGTTTATATTGCTCATTATGTTAATAATAATTAGGTTAATTAAATTAATTACGTTTTTTAAAAATTACTTTTATGTTAACTTTGTTACATAACTAATTTAAGGCATGTTTTATTTTTTGTAAAATGTTTCCTTCAGCACGGGACACCCCAGTGTCATTATTCTGTATATAAAAAAAGAAACATTGTAAACGTATAAATAAATAAATAAAATAAATTGCTTCAATCATTTACAGTTGAAGCCAAAAGTGTAAATATTTTAAATATAATCAGAGAAAACATTAAAAAAAAACATTGGCTGACGTTCTAAGCGCAAACAAAGAGACTGTTTCTGAGAAAAACCAAAAGCAACTGCACAAAACTGGCTTACTGTGGCAGTGGTACAGGTTACTTTGCTACCGGTCTGCGTGAGACGTAAATTTGTTCGCTCGCGTTTTATTATATACATAATTGTATTTTTGCTCCCGCAAAGCCGAAGCTTGTCTACGGTTTTCATTACATTATTTTTTTTAATTTATAAAAGGTAAGTTTATAGTTTAATAATAAATGAAGAATAAAATATATTTATGTGCACATTAAAGTTTCACTTGCTGTTTTAGTTTTGACTATTTTTTCAATGAATTTAGGTTTTTTTCCTCACGATTTTCAACTAGTATTAGATTAAACAGTTTTGGTACTACACTCCCCATTATTCTATCTCCATAGTAGTTCTTCTGTCGTGGCACCGTTTGCTGCTGTGCCGATACTTGTCGGGTCACGATCTGGAGGGTTACTTTGGATTTTAAACTGCAATCGAGGAAATAATCTGTCATTATCTTATACTGACACTGATACCCCAATGCAGAGACAAAACTTAAGGTGAGGAAAGTACATTCTAATCTTAAATGCGGAAAATAACCCGAATGTGAAGACAATAGAATGTACTTTCCTCACCTTAAGTTTTGTCTCTGCATACGGGTATAATACATTAAAAAGTCTACCAATGTGACGTATGTCATATATAAGAGTACTGAATATTCGGTTATCTCTATGTATACCTCATACCCGTATGCAGAGACAAAACTTAAGGCGAGGAAAGTACATTCTATTGTCTTCACCTTCGGGTTATTCTCCGCATTTGAGATTAGAATGTACTTTCCTCACCTTAAGTTTTGTCTCTGCATACGGGTATTAGTGATTCATTTTCGATTTGTGACAAAATGCTTTTTTAGTGCTGAATATTTTTTTAAATTTTAAAATAAATTATTTCAATCCACACGTAAATCCATAACGGAAAAATACCTAAAATCTTAACAGAGTACTCATTATGTTTAAAGAGATACTAGATGCAATGTGTATTGGCTACACATCACCGGGAACGGAGAGCTAATTTTACGTGTGGTTATACTATTATATACTCGTATTATATTCGCCTAACATGCATGAGGTCCTGGGTGCGATTTCTGGTAAATTCAAAATTGATTTGATATTTCTTTTATAAAACATGGAATGCAAACACAAAATTATTATACTACCAGGGCTGCTATTATGAATCTTCTCGCCGGGGTAAAGAAGAAAGAAAATCGGAATTATTTTTTTGCGTGTGACTACATTTTACTTCACGTATGGCCACACTGATGATGAAACGTCAAATGATGTAAAAAACTTTTTAAAAAACGCAATGTGATTTCATACTTAATAGTTAGTTTTTTTATGTTTTGCTTAGCCATACTCGTTAAAAAAATATGATTAATTTCTAAAGCATTTACTTTGTGGTTAATCATTTTAGTAAACGTTTTTTTTTTATTACATTTTTTTATTTCATAGGTATTTTTATATTTCTTAATATTTGGGGGTTTACATGTTGAATTAGTGTCCTGATGAAGAGACGGGTACGTCTCGAAACCGGTAAACATAGAAAAGTCGGTGAGTGATTATATACAAATATTTAATAACATTTTGTAAAATGTTTGACCGCAAAGTTAATGCTTTCAATATTAATAATACAATTTTTTCAGATTTAAATCGCATTCATTTAAAATAAAGGTTTGTCGCATATAAATATATGTTTTATTTACTTATTTTACTTTCTCAAACGAATACTTTGCTCGCCTCAGGAGTGAAATAGAAAACAAATTGTAAATATTATCAATAAAATCTACTTTCTTTGTGTTTTTATACGCATTTAAACATAATAACATTTATGAGTGAAGTAAAATAAACTTTATTGAAGGCACAAGCAACCTTTTTTAGTCTAGGCCAAGACTTTAGACTGCCAATTTCCCACTGAGTTGCGGGCCGTGTCAATATAATCAGCCACGCATACAAAGAATGTATATTGTATATGTTCTAGTAGTCAGCAAACGTCGCGCCGTTTCAAAATAAATCACAGTACAATAAGTTTTTCTGGGTTATTATGCCGTGTGTCGTTCGTACTCTCTACCGACGTTTCGGATCGCGTTACAGCGTCCATCATCAGGGTTGATGTCCATCTGGGTAATAACCCAGAAAAACTTATTGTGCATCTTAACGGCCGTGAAAATCTAAGAAGTTTAAATCACAGTAGTTAAATCAAAATGAAATAATATATGATGCACTCTGGATCGAAATCATTTTTTTAATAAATAACTGCAGTCTTAATTCAGAAAAAATCATATTTAACATTCACATGTTAATGCGCTCTGGAATTATTCCAATGTTCCGACTGAAATATTTTTTTTTCAGACGCTTACTCATTCCGAATTTTTCTACCATTCTTTACCATCCTTGTTTTCAAATGATTTTTTTATTTTTATCTAGTTTTAGTTTCAATTTATTTACACAAATAAAAAACGTGCGTATAAAAAATCGCTTGTATGTATTTCACCTACTAGGCAACGAGTAAAAATATTTTTTCAATTTTTATACTTCTAATACCAGTTAGTTTAATAAACAGTGTTTTGAGCATGTCTAAATTTTTGAAGATAAGCTGTATTTTACTTACTAGGGAGAGTTATAAGGATCTTTATTTGTTGCAGCAGAGAGATAAAACCTTTTAAAGAAGGGAATATGAAAGTGTATGCATTAACAGAGCTAATGACCTGTCATTGGCTGGTTTAATGGTTTATTTTGTATAAACATAGAAAGATTGGTGAATGAAACACAGTGTTTGAAGTAGACACTTAAACTAGTCATCAGGTCATGAGCTCTGTAAATGAGACTTCTATATTTCCTTCTCAAAAATGTTTTATTTTATTCAAATTTAAAGGATGATATCAAATAAAGATAATTCCACCTCAAACTGTAGTGGTTGGCTTGTTTGCCTACCATGTTTGAGGTTCCAGGCGCGATTTCTGGGAAGGTTGACATGAAATATTGACTAAATAAGTTAGTTTATACCACAATGTTTCATGTTTCTGGACTGGCACCTGAAGCGATAGGCTGATCACCTTACCTTCGTGTAGCAGATGATTGATTTACATTATTATTATAATTATTATAGATTAATTACATAGCCCCATTTTCGTAATATAATACCTCAAGGACGCTTTACAAAGTGATTTTTCAGATAACTAAATTGAATTGAAATTTTTAAATTTGTAAAACATTTTTTTTGTTATCACGTGCTACGGATTTATTCAAATAATTTAGAGAATTAGTGGGTTTTAAGTTTTTTCCGAAACGTCGCTTCCCTCTCACAGCCTCGTACATTACTCGTGCATTAAGTGTACTACATTTCCCCATAGATAATTGGGTTTAGAGAGGGGGATGTTTATGATAATGATGAACGTTAATTATGTATTATATGAGATTTAAGTGACGACAAATCACCCACAATAGAAGTGGTAAAAAAATGCTTCCCTATGAATAAATGCCACCGCAGGTCACTGATATACATATATAAATACATATTTATATGTAAGAATACTATTTGGCTTGCCTGCTATTAGCTGGTTCAGCAAACAAAAAGTCTCGAAAAATTCGAACTTTTGATAAACTATATACTAAGTGACATTTGACATTCAGATCGCAGAGCCACCTACCGGGTCCAATTGTAGATTTAAACAATCCAGAGACCCACTTAAACACACACAAAAAATTAATCAAAATCGGTTCGCCATTTAGGATGAGTTTACTGACATACACGCGAACAGAAGAATTATACATATTTATAACTGGATTAATAAAGTAATAAGAACACACGTTACTTATTTTTTCCTTTTTTGAGTTGTTTACATATTCGTAATAAGGGTTAGTTTTTAGTATTATCTTCTCGTGTGATTGGCTTAGAGTCCTCGTCGTGCTCAAATCAAAATCGTGCAAAAATCATTGCTTTAGTGTCTTAATCAGGGGAGAAAATATGGGAATACGGGTTAATAAAGAAAAGTCAGACCAAGTTATACCCTGAACCCTCTAAAATTATGACACTCAACTCAGGTCGAACGCAAATTTAGTCATTCTTTAACCGCCAGCTGGGTTTTGACATTTAATTTGAAAAAAAAAAAAAAAAAGGCTCATTGTGTCATGAAAGCGTGCAAAAACTGTCCGGATCAAAGGAAAAATCATTTTTATTAATAATTAGGTACCTAGGTACTTGTTTATGATTGAAATCCAAAACTAGAAATTATTCATATTCAAATATTAAATTGAAATAGGTACCTAGGTACTCGTTTATGGTTGAATTCTAAAATACAAAATAATTGATTTTCAAATATTGAATGTCAAATGATATTTTTATAGTATTACCCAAAATACAGTAAAAAGAAATAAACGGGAAGAAATTATGCGTGATTTCAGGAAAAAATCTGATTGGGATACATAAAAAGTGCATGCTTTTTTATGTCAACATTCAAAAACAAACTTTTTTAAACACAAAACAACGTCATTTTTTGTATAATAAGCATTCTCGTCAAAAGCAACCCAGGTAGTTCGATGGAGAAAGATTTATGGTTCTGTTTTATTTTTTTACAGATAAGATTAAAAAATTTAATATCTGCGAACACGCGCAGTGCAAAGATTTACATTTCACTGAAAACCGCACGTAAATCGGCTTAACCGTTTAGGGGGAGTTCAGTGACATCTCACGTATAGAAGAATTATATAAATAAAAATGGCACGCGGGCCGGAGGTTGCCCATATGTGCTCTATTCAATAAAAACACAGCCGGCAGCATATTCATGTTTACATGTAAGTATGTTGTTTTTCATTCGTCTTATTTTCGTCAAACCAACTAAAAAACCAATGTATAACATATTTATCATGTCTGTGAGATTCCTTTATTTATTATGACGACAAGAAATCCAATCGGTAGCGAAATTAATGCCGTTATGGCAACTTTTTGCCGGCAAAACGTTATTTTTTACACACGATCGAAAGGCTTTGGCGCCATTGCCAACTATATTTTATAACGTAACGAATACAAACTGCTTGTGTCTTGTTAGGAATCGATCCATTGACCGAACAATGAGATAACTTTCTATAATATTTACATTGTATTCAGTCATGCTAGGCACCTTCGTTCTAGTCGTTTAATAGCATATTTTTCATGCCTATTTTGTTTTAACTTGTACCAAAAATAAATAGTGGATTTATGGTCGGCGCGTTTGTTTACCATGCGAGAGGTCTCTGATTCGATTTCCGGCCTAGTTAGCATGAAATATTTATTTAAAATATTTTTTTTAAACTAGATTATTTTATCATATTATTTTCATTTTCAAAAATGATCTTATTTTTCAAAAAATGCCGAATTGATTTTATTTATTTTGTTATTTTTTTACACGGTACTGTGCGGAACGTATCGCTGTTGTAAAAAGAGGTTTCGGTGTAAATTAAATTGGCCGAAACTTCGGCTCAACCTCGGATTACGTTTGGCTGAACTCGGGTGCATCTTATGGCTCGTGATTAGGCCGCGTGACCCGTGACTTGTGACCTGAGCTGGTATTCTGAACGGAATCGCGCGCGTAGGGATCGCTCTGTAAGCGTGTATTTAGTACATAAATACGCATTAAAAATGCGTTTTCTACCACCCTTGGGCCTGTTTTCTAATGGGAAATAAAAATTTCTTCTTCAATCGTCAAAGCAAAATTAAGTTTTTTATATGAAAATGAGAATATGAGAATATATTTTTTTCTTTCCAAACATGTTCAATTATAGGTTACTGATGAAAATACTCAGAATTTTCATACTAATATATACATTTTCGTACATAAATATCGATTTTACTTTATGCCGCCTTAATATATTGTTAAGTTAGGTTAATTTTAACCTTTCTCTTGACGCTCAAATTAGTAAAACGATAAGTTCATACTTCTACCAGCTGAGACAATTTAAATGCATACGCAAAAATTTGCCGGTTGATGCCGCCCGTCAATTAATAAATGCGTTTGTAGCGTCTAGAGTCGATTATTGTAATGGTATCTATGCACGTCTACAAATAAACAAAATGACTCGCCTACAATCTGTATTGAATGCTGTAGCGAGACTTATTTTCGGAGTCTCTAAGTTCAGTCATATTACTCCACTGCTTCTGGAGTTGCACTGGCTGCGTTTTCCACAGAGGGTCGAATACAAACTCTGTTGGCTTATGTATAATAAACTAGCTGACAGGCGTCTCACGCTTAGATCAGCTACGTCTACGGCGAGAGGAAAAGTTATCATACCTCTACGCAAACAGCGCACTAAATTTAGGGAACGTGCATTTGCGGTCGCAGGCCCTATGGCATGGAATACTCTCCCAGCAGAGGTGCAAGGCTGTGAAAGTGAAGTAATGTTTCGGAAAGAACTTAAAACCCACTTGTTCTCTAAATCATTTGAATGAATCCGTAGCATATGACAACAAAATAAATTGTTTTAAATAAATTACAAATTTAAAAGCTTCAATTAAATTTATTTAACTATAGAATCACTATGTAAAGCGCCTTTATAGAGGTATTTTATTACGAAAATGGCGCTATATAAGTTATCCATAATAATAATAAAAAAGTTCCTTGGGACAGGTCGTGAGATCACATTATTTTTATTATTAATTATAGTTTGTAAGACGAAAAATATGAATAAATAAATATGTACCGATGAAGAAAGCATTTGTAATCGCGGCCCCGGTGAGCGCTGTTAGTTGTCACGTTAAATTTATGACGTTGATTGCATTGTCTAATTAATAAAATAAGGTTTAACGATAAAAGCGCCTTATTTAAGGCGTTTCAAAGTGACTTTTAACTTATTTAAATAAGTTGTCGGCCTCGTGGTGTAACAGTCAGCGCATTTGCCTACCATGCAAGAGGTCTCGGGTTCGATTCCCGACACGGTTGATTTGAAATATTTTTTTAAAAGGGTGTTTTTACTCTAAAAATATTTCATATTCCCTGAACCGGTACCTGAAGCGTGAGACTGATCATCTTATCTTCATGTAACAAAAATGATCAAGATACGCTGCGATTGGTGTCCCAATGCAGTGCCCTATGCACCATTAGGTGCGGAAAGGGAATGATGATGATGATAAAATAAGTTTTAATTTCAGTCTCGGTTTTGGCCGAAACTAGAACAGAAGCCGAAATTCATTTTTGTTTTCGGCTGAAAATCTCGCTTTGGTCGGTAACAACTTTCTTGTTTTAGATCATAATATATCATTAACATGTATTTATAATCTACCTACACTAAATAAGCATATTTCTAGGCTAAACTAAAGGTGATACCGTTATACTAAAACACCTGGTTTCCACATAAAGGTCATAGGTGCTTTTAATAAGTTCACTGGGTCGATATTTATTATTAACTGTATCAATATTCTCACAGTGCTCTATACCTACATAATTGTGATTTGTCGGCCTCGTGGTGTAATGGTCAGCGCATTTGCCTACCATGCAAGAGGTCTCGGGTTTAATTCTCGACATATCATCATCAGTGGCGCTACAGCCCATTGTGGGCCCTGGCCTCCTCCAGAATTTATCTCCATTCGTCCCTGCACCCCGCGGCTCTTCTCCAGTTTGTCAGACCAATCGCTCTAATGTCACTTTTTACATTATCCAGCTATCTTAATTTTGGTCTGCCTTCGGAGTGGTATAAATAATCTTTTTTGGGCTCATTTATCATTCATCATTCATTCTGTGCACATGGCCCAACCATTGTAATCTTTTTATTTTGATGAATTGTGCAATGTTGGGTTCGCCATACAGTGCCTCTAATTCATGATTGAACCGTCTCCTCCACACTCCGTTTTGGTTGACAGCACCAAATATCTTCCTTAATATTTTTCTTTCGAATAGTAATACCATATTTTCATCTCTTTTGGTCATAACCCAGCATTCGGCACCATATGTAATGACCGGTCTGAGGAGAGTTTTGTAAATAATAGTCTTAGTTTTTCTAGTGAGCAATTTGGATCCCGGATGTTTCAACAAGCCATAACAACATCTGTTTACTGCAGATAGCCGTGCTCTAATCTCGATGTAATTCTCGACATAGTTGATATGAAATATTGTTTAAAAGGGTGTTTTTACACTAGTATATTTCAGAGTCCTTAGACTGGTACCTGAAGCGTAAAACTGATCACCTTACCTTCATGTAACAAAAATGATCAAGATACGCTGCGATTGTTTACCAATGTAGTGCCCTGTATATCATTAGGTGCAGAAAAAGAATTATAATACATTTGTGTATTATTCAATTAAAATCTATAACCTATTTCCACAATCTATTAAAACAATTAGTAACGAGAAAATGTTTAAAAGGGCTATAAAAAAAATGGATAGTGGAGCTAGGTAGAAGTAAAATGGATTGTCTCATTCGCCTAAACTAATATTGAATCAACCGCTCCACAAGTGTATAGCTTATGTTAGGTTTTTGTTTTTTTCATTGTGCATTTTGTAATATAAATAATATATATGTACATAAATACGTAGTTTTTAAAACTGTCGGATATTTTGTTAATTATCTCTGTTTATTAAGTGAGTCTTCTTTGTTTATTCTCAAATGTAAAAACATTTCAAAAAAGTAAATTGTTAAGTGTCCTCGGCACGGGTAACCCCAGTGAGGTCAGGTGTTTGGGAATTTATAGGCCCATGACCACTTATTTGCTTTTCCATAATTTCGGTAAAAGGTTATAAACCTTTTTACCAACGTAATAGTGTTCCCTTGATGCCAGAATAGTGTTGACCCCTTCTCTAAGTATCATTTCCCTATTGGCGTATCTTGTGTTATGGTTGGGGTTGGTAATTAGGTATTTGTTTATATTTAAGTGGAAACTATACGCACACACCGTGTAACATTCACCATTCTGCCTATGTTAAAACATCCACATGTCCTTAACTCAAGCATATTTTATTTTTATTTTTATTTTATTTTATTCAAATAACATACAGTCATACATAATAAGTATTAAAAACAACATTTTTTTAACACAACAAGACCAATTAAGTTTTCAATAAGTATGCAAAAGATATAAAAATTAAATGTAACAAAAAAAAAAGAATTTCAAGTGAGAAAAGAATAATTGTTAACATTTGCGTTTTCCATGGAGGTAATTTTTTTTATTTGAAAATTTATTTATTTACAAACCCTTGCGGATTATTACATTCATTTTACATATAATAATATATACATTTTTCATTTATACTCTGTTGTTCAAAATAATATTTTTTACATCTTTTGAAAAGTTTGTCTGAGTCTTTTGTTTAGTTTTGTCTGGTAGTTTATTGTATAATTTCAGTCCCTGGTTCATTAGTCTTGATTGTCCTTGTCTTGTTTTAGAAAGTTGTATATGGTATTTGTCTGATATTCTCGTATTATGTCCATGTTGACTACAATTTTTTACTAGTTTTAGTTCTTCTTCTACATTAGTGGCTAATTTATATGATAAATTTTAATGATTCTAGTTGAAAGAGTTCAGTTATATTTAATTGCTTAGTTTGTTTAAAAAGTTCTTTAGTTGCATTTAAATAGGGAAGGTCATATACTAACTTTAATATTTTATTTTGTTGTCTTTGTAGACTGTTTATGTCATTTTGATATCCTGCTCCCCATAATAGTTGCGTATAACATATTTTAGTTTTTACATAGGCTTCATACATTAGAATTTTTTCCGTTTTTGGAATAAAATTTTTGATTTTTAAAAAAAGACTCGATAATGTCACCACTTTGCTAATTAATTTGTTGATATGAATTGTCCATGTTAATTGTCTGTCTATTGTTAGTCCTGAGGATTTAACATGTTCAATTTCAGTAAGTCGTTCATTATTTATGTAAGCATCTACTTTATGACATTTTTTTCTAGTTTCAAAATGGATAATATTGCATTTTTTTTCATTAAGTGTAAGTAAGTTTGTGTTTGTCCATTTAGTCAACATAGTTAGGTCTTTGTTTATGTCATTAAAATAAATAAAAATACCGAATGCACACTCCGAGCCATCCACGGACACACACATGAACGCACATATAAAACACACACAAACATATACATTACATGCGGCACATATGTTTACTTTTGTGAAGTAAAAGAGCTGAAACCTTTATTATGTGGGTGAGATTCATCCGGTTGAACCACTTCACCTACTCAGCAACGTTTGAAACTTTTTTAAAAATTTTAACACTTCCTATACCAGAGAAATAATCATCAATGTTTTGAGTACGTCCAAATCCATCCAGTCTACAAACATTTGGACATAGTCAAAACATTGCGGACTTTATTTTATATTTAAATGTTCCAGATGTTGATTTACTGTTAAAGTCAACATTGTTCGTTCTCATACGTATTTAATTCAAACATAAATTAAGCTTATACGATGGAGCTTATCTCGAAAGGCGTTTAAAGTCAAACTACGATATGCGTCGCTACCTCAAAAACATTTAATGCACCATATTGCAATTCAGTGCACTTTATAATCGTAAGCGCAGTGCACACTTAAAAAAGCTGTATAAAATAAAATGTGCTAATAACGTTTATTCAACTTCATAAGTTTTTATTTACGTCGCCGTAAAATGCTCTCAGTCATTAGGATATTTTTAGAATAATCTAACTTTACTATAATACGATCTTTTCAACCAGTTTCTTTATTCAACTAACACGCTAATTTTTATAAACTAACATAAATTAATAAAACAAATGAAATCATTGAACTATTTTTTTTTATTAGTGTACACACTGTACACGGCACAAATGCTTTTTAAAAAAATGAACATAAATACATTAAACATAACAGTGATCAATTACAAAATTAAGAAAAAATAAAATACTAACATACTACAGAAAAGATGGAGAACATTTTAGAGAAGGAAATATAGAAGTCAATGCATTTACAAGGTATATGTCCTGTCATTGGGTGGTTTAAGTGGCCACTTTACACACTGTAACATTCACCATTCTGCCTTTATTTATACATCTTAAATTTAAGAGTCCTCTCCACTAAGGAAACATGTTCTGAGTTTAAGTTTAATTAAGTTTAATTTTGAGCAGCCATTTTACACACTGTGTAACATTTCCCATTTTTCCTATGTTAGAACATCCGCATTTCTTCAATTCTTCCATTTTTCGATTTTAGTGAAGTGGAAGAGCTGAAACCTTTATTGTTGCGAAGATATTCTCCTGATTGAATTTTTTCACATACACAGTGTGTAAAGTAGCTACTCAAACCAACCAATAATAGGTCATAAGCTCTTTAAATGCCTTTACATTCTTGTTCTCCGCCTCTGTTTTAACAATATGTTAATCTTCATGTTACATTTGGATCGATCGCTTACTCAATTTTTTTTGTGGATATTTGATATACGAGTAACGAAATATTTTCTGTTTTTTGTTTTTTAAGCAATTGTTCTGGTGGCATTGTTTTTAATTATAGATTCTTCTTTTTTTTATATTTCGATCGCTTCTTATCCATGAGTAAGTAATTGATATATCTGAATATTTTCGTGGTTCGGGTTGAAATAGTTAGAGTGACAAATTCGTCTTTATTACATTTCGACCGCTTTTTTTCGAAAAAAAATGAGGCCCAAAGGATCGATTTTTCTAGGTATGCCCGAAGGTCGGCGACTATAGCTAGACCACAAACAAAAGTATGTTCCCTAATGTTATCCGGAACGAAGGGGGGCGCGGGTGGAGAGTGTCATATTACAAGCCCGCATTACGCGTCGTACTCTAAACATAATGACTCCAAGTATTTTGATTTTTTTTTTAATAAATAATATATTTGGTGAAAATTATTGTTTCGCATAGTAACAAAAAAGTTTCATATTCATATTTTTAGTTTTTCAAACAAAGGGCACTGTATACCTTTTATATGTATGGAGAAAAAATATATATACATACTAATTTATAAAAATTTACGAATAGGTACGCAAACAGTGTAAAAAAATATAAATTAAATTCAAATGGAAACAGAGAGAAAAAGTTAAATGATTAATTATTTGAAAACACTTACAAAGTGTTGACACATAAATAAAAAAAATATAAAGAAAAATACTTTGCTTGGGATAAAAAATAACATATTAAATTAGGATTGTAATATAATATGCACTGGGACAACAGAATAATCATTTAATATAAGAAAAAATAATTAAACATTACTCTTGGATTTTCACTACGGTCATCTGACCCGGGGGCAATGTTTATAATTAAATTATCCATAGATGAGTCCATTCTCAGATCGCTACTTTTATAAGCATCTTCAATAGTTTTCTCATGACCGTAACATTTTTTCCATTTCTCTGGAGTATAATTTTTAAATAAAACTTAATGTTTTTTTTTTCAGCCAATTTTATCATTTATCATTTATTTATTCATATATATGTACATTACAAAATAAAATATCTTAATTCATACATTTAGAAATAATTAGATAAAATTAGGTTTATATAAAAAAAACACATTAGTATACATAATATCCAAAGAATAATATGTTAAAAAAGTAAGAGAATCTTGTAACGAAAAACTCCCTCAAAAACGTGAAAAATGTCGATGTTCAAAGTGATATTGTTCAACATAGAGATAGCCCTTCCAACAGGCATAACCATTGGCAGGTTGATCATGTATATTGGAATGTAAAAACGTCTATGTTGACGCTGTCTAGGGTAATTATCAGGAACATAAAAGCTAATGCTCCACATAATTTCAGGGTTGTCAATAATACCGCGCAACAATCGAAAGAAGTGCGTTGTTAAATACACATTCCTTCTAGTCTTCAAACTGCTGTAACCGAGCATACCCTGGAGGAACTCAGTGGGATAAAGCCATGGATAATATCCGCACTCCCTCATGTAGAGAAACCGAAGAAATTTCTTCTGAACCCTCTCCACCATAAGAGAGTACTTCAACTCACACGGTCCCCAAATCATCGAGCCACTCTCGAGTCTACTTCGCACCAACGAGTTATAAAGAATTCTCAGTACTCGTGTACTACCAAAAACCCTGGCAGTACGCAAGACGAATCTTTACATCTTCAATGAACTACTACAAACTGTTTCGATCTGATCATGAAATGTCAGGGAACTCACAAAAGTGATGCCTAGATCTTTAACCTTCGCAATCCGCATAAGATTCTGGTCATTCATTCTATAGCGGAAGAATAGCGTTTTGTGGGCCCTGGTGAAAGACATAACTGAGCATTTTAAAATATTGAACAATAATTTATTTCGTTTTCCCCATTCAGATACGTTTATTATATCCGTTTGGAGAGAACGAAAATCATCCAAAGTTTTAACCATCAAAAATAGCTTCAAGTCATCCGCGAATAATAAAAAACGCGATTTGACTACAACTTTTTAAATATCATTGATAAAAATAGAGAACAGTAATGACTCTGTGATGATCGATTCTTTGGCCAATCTACCTTGTGAATGTGAGGGTTATCAATAAATGACAGGGTTATTAATGGTGAAATCAGTTGATACCCCAAATCTGAGATTGGAGTAATTGATAAACTTTCAAAATTTTCCTTCTTTCAAAAAACACGCACCATCCTGGATTTAAACTAAAGATATTAATTCTTTTTTATGATATATTTTGTTGCCATGCCCTTTAATAATAAGGAGTATTTTTATGTTTTTTTACATTTTTATTTTCTTTTTTAATTACTAAAAAATAAAAAAGTACCTTCTAATCTTTTACAGAATATTTTATTTCCTCTTTCTTATATTACACAAAAAGAAGAAAAAAAAAGAAGAATAATGTTGGACCAGTTATTTTTATTCAAATTAATAAATAATAAAATTGATTCTCCTAACCTACTAGAAAGACTTCCATTCCGTGTGCCATCTTGACCGACAAGACAAAATCTTTTGTTTTACACTGAAAACGCGTCAACAAACTATTTTAAACAATCTACAATACCTAGAATATGCGACCAATATAACAATATATTTACCGAGGCTGATATTTTTTGTGACAATGTATGTAAATTTAGGTCAAAAATTATAGAAATTTTGAGAGAAGGAGACATTTAACTTTATTATTATTATTATATACATAATTTTTCATTTCGTTTCTTTTACATTTATTATATTGAACATAATATAATTATTGTTTTAAGTGTAAACATTTTTTTTAGTGTGTGCATGAGTTTCTTACACTAATATACAAAGAAATTGGTAATATATGTGAACATACTGTTTGTTTACCTAATAAAATAAATAAATAAATAAATATTATACCTGTCTATTTATTAAAGGAGCAAAAAATTCATAAACATTTCTTGTATACCCACGAACAGGCCACGCCTTTGTGGGATTTTTTCCTTACTATTCTTACTGTTAATATGTATTTTATTGCTATGTAGTTATTCTTTATTTTTTAATACTCTGTTTTAATTTTTATGTTTTTTGTCAAAAAACAAAAAATTATAACAACAAAATATTAAGAAAGGGTCACTAAGATGGTTTGGTCATATAGAACCAATGTATGACGAAACAATGGTAAAACAGATATATATGACGTAGGACGACCAAGAAAGACGTGGCATGATCAGATAAATCAAATTCTCAAATCTGGTCATGTCGAAAGCAGACACCACCGTAGGGCATGTACAATGTGACAAGATGTAAGAATGTATGCCAGGATGGACGTGTGTGGCGGTCCATTCTCGCTTTTGGAAAAATTGGGGAAATTGCGTGATGGTAGTAGTAGTAGAAATATTCCTATTTTTTTTTTATGTGATTTGTAATGTTATTAAAAAATCATATAAGTTCTTAAGATGTTAAAAACTAACTTAATAAAGCATAAATAAAATTTATTCGACTAAATACAATATATTATAAAATATTATAATATGTATGAATCTACATTCTATATAATACATGTATGAACATTTAACGGTGATTTGAAATCAAATTAGATAAATATGCCACATTTTTAACGTAATAAAAAATAACTAAAATAATTGCGAAAGATAAACATAACTGTGACTTTGCAAAATTTAAACAGTTTAACAACATTACCCGAAAAAAAACTTTATATCACTTTGATGATTTTATCTGTGAGAAAAAACGGCTTATTTCAGAACCGTTAAAGTTTTGTTAACAAAGTAATATCATTATTATACTCCAGACACGAGAACTGATTGCAAAAATGTCTTCATATATTTACTGAATTAAATTTCATTAAATAAATAAGTGTAATTTACATCATTAAAAATACAACACTCCTTTTATAATAATTTTGTAATTGATCTTGTATATGTCCGGGTGGATAAGGAAAACAATACTCTGTTTAAATATAACTAGAATCCTGGACAACTGTTATTGACTCAATGGCGACTCTCAGGAGAAAAACCTGAAAAATATAAAAAAATGGAGAAACGTCCACCAAGTAGAATAGAGTAGAGGTTGGCTCGTCCGCCTATCGCGTGGTCTTGAGTCCGATTCCCAGGAAGGTTGACAATAATTATTTGTTTAGAATTAGTTTTCCACTGAAGTATTTCATTGCGATATTATTCGTTTACTTGACCAAATTCATGATTATTCGAAAAGACTTAACTTATGGCTTTAAAAATCAGAACACAGGTTATTAAGCAAGTCCATCAATGCATTAAGGATGCTGGCTGAATGATAAATGGGATCACTCACTATAGATCAAGTCAAAATAGAGATGGCGTGAGACTGTTTTTTCAGGATGCGTGACCTCCTTTGCAGTAGAAACTTCAATTTAGACTTCCGAAAGCGCATTGTACGATGTTACATCTTGTCGGGACTTTTTTACGGCGTCAAAACGTGAAATCTTACTCAAGCTACTTTAGAAAAGATCGAAGTCTTTGAAATATGGTGGTACAGGAGGATATAAAAAAATCTCGTGGAATGACAGAGTCCGAAACAATGGCGTTCTCCGATAGATGAAAAAAGATAAAGAGATACAAAAACCATAATAAAAAGAAAACTTTGGGCACGTAATGAGAGGAGAAAAAATGAATCATTTTACAACTCATTCTACAGGGAAAGATTAAAGAAAGACGCAGTGCAGATAGAAGGCGCAACTCTTGGCTTGACTTGAGTGACTGGTTCTATTGCAGCACTCAGTCCTTGTTCAGGGCAGCTGCCAACAAAGTAAGAATTGCTGTGATGACTTTCAACCTCCATCGGGGAGAGGAAAGGTAAGAATAAGAAAATATTTTTATTGTTTATTATTCTGTGTTAGTATAGTATTTGGTCGTTATTTGTGTATTGATTCTTTCATTCCTATTTTTGTTTGTTCAATTGATTGTAATATTTTTTTTAAAACTAGAACCTAAAATAAAAATGTCTTACAGTAACTCAGTTTAGCCATGGCCATAAAGGCCTTTGCCGGAAGATATTTTCCTTTGGTTTTCATACTTTTTTTTAGTATTGCAAAATGATTAAGATACATAAGTGACTGGTGTAATCAAAACGACATGTTTTTAAACGTTGAAAAATATTACGCAATAAACTTTACCAAAAATTTAACAAAAAATTAATATTCGTATTTTATTGATAATATTTTGTTGAAAAATGTGGAGACAACACGTGATCTAGGAATTATCTTAGATTCAAAATATGTGTATAATAATCGCATTTGTAATGTTAAATATATATAAAATAAAAAAACTTTTATCGCAGAAGCGTCAATTGAGTTCCACACTGAATAGTTACAAAAATTGACTTCAACACTTACACTTCAAAACGTTTAAAACTAGAAGAAAGATTAACCACTTGTATTTATATAAAGTTGTTAATGGTAAATTTGTGAATTCAAGCTTTTTGAGTATTATAAACATTATTGTTCTTAATGATCATACTTTAAGCAACCCAAAAACGTTTTACGAAGATTCGTTACTCTTCTTGATATTAGCAAGATATTGAAACGCAGAATGATCCAGCCCAAGAAACTGGAAGTCACTGGAAAAGTTTACTAGTCCACACATTCTTGACATTAAACCTATAGTTAAAATTAAAAGATTATTTTTTCTAGTGACATGAGAGGGAACATGGAAGGAGATTATTTTTTCTAGTGACATGAGAGGGAACATGGAAGGAGATTATTTTTTCTAGTGACATGAGAGGGAACATAGAAGGAGATTATTTTTTCTAGTGACATGATAGGGAACATGGAAGGAGATTATTTTTTCTAGTGACATGAGAGGGAACATGGAAGGAGATTATTTTTTCTAGTGACATGAGAGGGAACATGGAAGGAGATTATTTTTTCTAGTGACATGAGAGGGAACATGGAAGGAGATTATTTTTTCTAGTGACATGAGAGGGAACATGGAAGGAGATTATTTTTTCTAGTGACATGAGAGGGAACATGGAAGGAGATTATTTGTATCCGATAAGAGACATCACTTATTAAGTTCAAAATACATAAAAGGTCCAACTCTGTTCTACGGTTCTCCAACTAAGGGCCGGTTGCATCGACAAAAGTTAAGTTAAAGTCAGGGCTAAAGTCTAATAAAAGTTACTTTTATGTCAAAATGCGTTGCATCAAAAAAAGTTAACTAAACATTAACAAAAAAGTTACTTTTATTTGACCGGCCGCCAGGGGACCGTTTAAAGTTAAATGCGATCTGCCATCTGTCAAAAAAGCGTCGTGAGTGTTGAAATCCATTGATCGATCTGTGAAAAGTTGCACAAAATGTAAATTTTATCTGATTTTTCGTCTTCCGATGACGAATTTATCATCGAGTATATTCTCAACCGAAAAAAAAACTGTTCAAACCACGAACGGACCATTTTTTGTGGGAAGAGTCCGACTTTATCGCAATATTTCGAATGTCAAAAAAGTGAAGAACTATTAATTATTTGAATTTTAATTGTCAATTATTTTTCTAAACACGGGACTTGATCATCAGCGGGCGTGGTGTAAAATAAATCTAAATTATCACTGTATTGAAATGCTGTTTATTTATTTTTAAATAGAGCTAGATTGAGCTCAGCTAACTCTTTTTGGGCATTTAAGGCTGCCATAGTTGCCCGAAAAATATCGTTGAGTAAAAAGTTCTTCATTTTATTTTAGCTTTTGCTCTTTTAATTTTTTATCTAGTTCAAAAAGGACGATGTCCCTTTTGTTCTTTTCTTCTCCGAATGCGCAGTGTTGCTTCGCCCTTTCGCACACACTAAAAATTGGAACGAAATTTAAACGTCTGTGCCCAAAGACGCGTCGCGGGGCATGTGTATTGCTACATGTAAATAAACAAGTACGTGCTTGCGCAAAAATCCCAACAATTTTTTAGGGTGAAACTTGAACCTTTACAGTGGCAACATTCTTAACTTTAACTTAACTAAAATAATGTTGATGCAACGGAATTTTTCAGTTACCAGATTTTGAGCCTTAAGTAAGTTTACATATTTAACTTTAAACTGAATTTATACCAACTTTGATGCAACCGGCCCTAAGGATGGTGAAACTGGTATTTTCTTTATTTTCTGTTGACTCACGTATTAAGTATGTTAATAGGAAGATGGGAGTTTCGACAGATCAAAGTTTAAGACATTTTTTGTTCTCAAGGCCAATAATTGATTATTTGAATATCATGAGTTTAATGTCAGTAGCTATTAATTGGGTGCGCAACTTCCTAACGTATGAACCATAATTTTCATTACGTAAATATTCGTGATTCGCGTTTTAATCACACATTAGCGCTTAAAATACTCATTGGCGCACATCGGATGAATATTTCTATTAACACGTAAAGCCCGATGCTCGAAAAAAAAACTCAAGTGTATACAATAATTGCAACACTAATATTTTCTAATTGATAATTAATGCGTTTTAAGCGAGATTCAAAACCGGAATCTTATGTATACACGACGCAAAAATCTTTGCCATTTCGCCACGAAAGCCATCAAAGGGATGTTCTATTATGTATTTTGCTTGTGTGGACATTTTAAATACCCACAAAAATCTGACTAGTAAGCAGTGGCTTAAGGTTTTTACTAATGCAATTTTGTTCATATAAATGTAAGTTATATCTACACTGTTCCATAAAAAAGAAATATGTTTTTTTCTTAGGTATGGTAGAATTTATTTTGCACTATTAAGCCATTTTACTGGAATCATTTTACTATACTGTCCATTATTATTATTGTCATATTGTCGTTTATTCTTCGTATAGTGATATATTGTGAATAATTATTGTTATATTGTCCTTTAAACTCAGCAGTTAAAAATAGCACGTGCCAAAGGTTGACAATATCTACTAATCCTTATCGTGTTTTATCTTTGTCCGCGGTGGCGACGGTGGTTGCGATAAAGATAAGAAATAAGACCGACGTGCGTTATAAAATTTGATTAAAAAATTCGAACAAAAAATATTTTTTTACCGTTTTTTCGTGTTTTCTCTCTAATGCTTTGCTCCAAAAATTTTCATTTATGTCTCGAATTGAAGCTATTTTTTTTTTGAAAGATTAGGCCAAACGAAAATTACGTATTAAATTTATTTATCGCGTTATTGATAATTTTCGTATTCATAGGGTCTGAGAATCCCATCTCCGGTGGGTATGAGTTAAATCGCAGCAATATTTTATTAATTGCAGTATTTAATAATATGGAACAGTTGGCAAAGTTGAAGTATTTGAAAGGTATACGACAAAAAGAAGATGATTTGATTTTTTTATTTCCGAGATATTAATGCCATTTTTTTACCCTGAATGAACTCGATTGAATATAGTATTTAAAATGATTAAACGTGACTCCTTGTCTAATAACTGGAGAAAAAAATGTCGTTGCGATGGCCAACAGTAAAAAAAATCGACGATTGCAATAATGAGCTCGTTTTTTGTCTGTTTGTTTTGTCATTTTCAAGTACTTTGTTTTTGAGAAAAAAATATTTTATATTTAAAATTTACATCAGAATGAAAACAAACATACTTAACGTGTTTTAATTAATCGGCGTCCGTAATTTATCAAACTAACGCCTTCGCAATAAACCTTGAAATTAAAATATTTAATTAATTGACATTTGATTAGCACATGCGCAATTGAATAATCAGAAACTCTTTTCAATATATTCGAAAAGAAAATAATACAGGTTTTTAAAAATATTTTAATTTCAACCTAGTCTTGAAGCCTTTAGAATTTAGCTTTTGAATAGAATTCAGCATTCAGGAAAGATCGTAAGTTTAAAAATTATATTCTAATAATTTTACACAATGTAATATTCATCCGCCCGGACACAGAATATATTTCTGATTCTATTCTACACATATAACTGTATTTTTCATCCGCCCAACACATTTCTAGTTTTCTAGTTACATTTCATTAACAGAACTGTATTCTTCATCCGCTTGTCCACACAACACAGTTCTAGTTCTATTTCACACACAGAACTGTATAATTTGGATAAATGTCTGAACGGATGTCTGGACACAGAATGCAGTTCTGATTCTATTTTACACACATAACTGTATTCTTCATCCACCCGCACACACAATACATTTGTAGTTATATTTCATAGACAGAACTGTATTCTTCATCCGCATGCCCATACAACAAAGTTATATTTCACACTATAACTGTGCTCTTCACCCGCCCAGACATAGAATATAGTCCTGGTTCTATTTTACACATAGAACTGTATTTTTCATCCGCCCGGACACACAATACTGTATTCTTCATCCACCCGGACACAGAATATAGTTCTGGTTCTATTTTACAAGTATAACTCGAGTCTTCATCCCTCCGGACACAATACATTTCTAGTTGTATTTCATAGACAGAACTGTATTCTTCATCCGCTTGTCCATACAACAAAGTTCTGGTTCTATTTCACATACGGAACTGTACGCTTTATTCTCCCGGATACTCTCCCGGATCTCCCGTTTTTTTTTTTTTACACATACAATTGTATTCTTCGTCCGCCCGGACATAGAATAAATACACAATAACACACCTTCAGATATACGATACTTAAATGACCTAAGACAAGTTTCGTATAAATTTTTACACGTGATGTAAAAACACGTGCTTATGGGCACATTGACATTCTGTGACGTCATTTTATTCTAGACTTGATTGGCTAACGTCATCATTATATATAATTATTAGTAAAACATTATCCTCATTTATGTTACTTTAATGCGTTAGTCAACTGAGCTGAATATATAATACTATTTAATCTTGATATTATTACCACCTTATTAAATAAAAACACACATAATAATATAAAAATTGAGCTACATGATCGCCTTCTGGGGAACCGGTATTAGACAGACAACAAGAATACAAAGACAACAAAACAAAATCATAAAATGAATTACTTACCCTACTTGACTGTACTGGAGCATTGATGATACCGGTTTTTGATAATAACGAAAGACCGGAATATCGGACCAAAACGCGATATTTAAAACTCCGATATTGACTTATCTATTGCCGGGATTTCGATATTAAATGAGGTTTTTTAATTTTGTCTGGTTCTAAAGTTGTAAACTCTTTGTCTTGTCGTAAGAACTATTAATGATCTCATTGTACTGTGTAAAATTGTAAACTCTTTGACGTGCCAAAAATACTTGAGTACCTGCTATCAACACTAGGAGTACTTTATTGTTTCATTGCTCCAGTACTTCTTCCAACCAACAAAACAATTTATTGATACCGAGACTGCATAGGTTAAGTAACACTTATCAAAAGGCTGCTGACATTCTGTCCAATTCTTTATTATCTTATAGTCCACAATATCAAGTTATTTGTAGCTGCTCGTCAAACTATTATTGACAACTCAATTTCATAAATTTAAAAAAAAATACTTACTTGTTTATTTTTATTACCTTATACTTGTTTTTTATTTTTTACTATTATATCAAATTGCATTGAAGTATTGGCAAATACGCATTTCATAGATACATATCGACTTTAAACTTTAATTTTAAATTTTTATTTCAACACTTAATTTTTACTTATTCATATGTACATCTACTACCTGCATTTAATTAATTATTGTTGGTTGTGAATTTTTACTAATAAATATAAATGTTGATGGAAGCAGAGAGAGGGGGGGGGGGAGGAAAGTAAAGTTGGAGCTATACAATGTCTTCTCCCTTTATGAAATTTTTATTTAATATTTATATTTCAAGATTTCCCCTCTTCTCCTGCATTCATAATAAATTAACGTGAAATCTGTAATTGATCTTACTTTTTAAAATTGTTCTTTTGTACCTTGTATTTATATAAACTCTGTATGATTTCTTTAATAAATAAATAAAAAAATAAGTCCATCATAATTATTAATTCGTCGCTGTTTAGATACTGGCTTTTAAATAATGAATCCTGAGCGGGGTAAATTCCACACAATATTAAAAATAGTTTAATTGTTTATATTTTTTAAAATATGCATGTTTTGTGTACAAACAGTTTATTTTATTATTTTTCGCCATTTAATTTTCAAACCCGCTTTTTTTTATATAAACAGTCTTTATTTTCATAAAACTTGTTAAAATGAGTTACGTGCTATAAAAAAAAAGTTATTAAGCAAAAAATGATTGGAAAAATCTTACCGTATTTTGAATAGGTGTCACTCTGTATTTACTAAATTAATTTTGTAATTTTTCTAAATGTTTTTATGTCAATTGTGAAATTGGTATTTAAATACTATTCTTTACTTTAATATAATTATGTAACTGACCTCAAAATACCTTTAGAACCTTTTTTATGTCAACACGTTTTAGATCAACCAGTTAGTAGAAGAAGTACATATTTTATACAAAAGGTATAAAATTGCGTCATATAGATGATAAAATCACACAGGTTCAAACCCGATCACAAACTAAATTAGAAGTTGGTACAAATGATTTATTTTCCTTTAATGTATTTTTTTTCCTTCAATGTATATTAGCAGAGATGGAAAACACATTGAAAATGTAATATATATAATTGGCTGGTTTCAGTGGTCACCATACACACTGTGTAACATTCGCAAATCTCTGAATATTCAAACACCCGTAATTCTTCCACTCATTTATTTTTGTAAATTATTAGTTTTTCAAATATTTGATTTGTTTTTGACCACAAAATATATATTGTAATATAGATTCCAGCATATCTATATATTCCACAAAAGTATAAGTACCAAAATGAAGTAAACATGAATAAAAGATTCCAATTTAGAGAGAAAAAAAAAGTATCTTCGTCAGTAACCCAAAGTTGAACTTGTTTAGAAAACTATAAATGTACGTATATTTGAAAACTTAATTCTACTTAAAAGATAAAATTGAAGATAACGGTCATTTTCCCAATGTAATACGGACACTGATTTATTTCACTTATTAAGCAACGCCTGAAAATACCTTTTCATATGTACGTATACTTATACTTTGACCAATTATTTTTACTAACAACATTTTGATTGAAAATTGATTGAAAAACTATATTGATCAATTTCTTATATTTTCACTTTAAACGCAATTTAAAAGATTAACAATAAAGTAATCATGTTTATTATACCCGGGAAGTAGCTTAACCATCTTGTACCGTTTCTGAAAGATATAATTCAGCCTAAGTTACAATTTTAAGTTGATTTCACAAGCTCTCAATAATAGTAATTACGCCTAATTCCATTGTCTTTGATATTCAGGTCACGATAGTATGAATAAAGCACTAAAATATTTTTTTAGACCACATAAACAGTAGCTATCTGCATTGTTGTAAAATAACCGGGTATTATGGAAGTAATCACTTTTCGTAACTAAAAATTATAAGACCAATATTTTGAGTAGAACTTCGTTTATACCAACTTCAGTCATCCGCATCGTTATCAGGAAAAAAAACACAAGACATGTTATAATAACAAATCAAAAAAGGCGCTGGCGCTTCTTCATCGAAGCGATAAACTTTGCTGGATATTAACATATTACAACAGAGATGATTTTTTTTTAGAAACTTTGCTCAGCTTACAAGAGTACGTACCCCGTTCCAAGCTAGGCACTATATTTGAACATCTATATTCCTTCGATTCTTCCATCTGTTAATGTTTGTAAAGTTAAAGAGCTGAAACCTTTTTTATATGGGTGAGATTCATCTTATTGAATTATTTCACCCACATACTAAACAACGCATGAAAATATTTTTCAATTTTTATACTTCATCTTGGACCGGGCGGATTTATGAACAATGTTTTGAGTTTTTCTAAGTTTGTGCAATACCAGACAATGATAAGTCATAAGCCCTGTAGATCCTTAGACTTCTATATTATCTTCTCTATAATATTTAACATCTATTTTGTAATATATTAATACTAACAGCTTCCTTGGGGGATAAATCCAGTTCTTGTCAACAAAAATTTGTAAAAACTCAAAACATTGTTGAATTATAATACTTATTTATTCGATTATACGCCCTTTGGGCTTACATTTATAAGCAATACGTTTAAGTGCAGCAATTAAAATAAGGAAATGTACTTACATTGGTATATGGGTATACAGTAAGATATTGAATATATTTACATATACAAACATACATACACATGCATGTGCATATATACACATACATATTTATATACACACACTCACACATATAAATATATATAATATATCATTATCGAGATACCTAAAATGAAAATAAAGAAACATTTAAAAATATTTTTATAGACATATTTATATATTTTAATGGTTTTTACTATGTTTTCACTACATTTATTACTTTGTTTTGATTATGTTTTGGCTTTGTTTTTTTTTTTACATTTTTACTATGTTTTTACTACAATTTTACTATGTTTATACTACATTTTTTACCATGTTTTAACTCCATTTTTTATTTTGTTCTTCACTTTGTCCTGTATCTTTATAACTGTTTTTATATATTGATTGCTGTTTTTTATATTTTTTTGACTGTCTTAGAATAGGGTAAATAACCCTAGCTAGGCAGTGAAAGCAACTTTGTATTAATTATAATTTTGTGTATGTAATATAATGATAATAAATAAGTTTGACAAAATTTATTGAATAAAGAATGATACTGTTTTTTTATAAATTAATTATTTAACACCATGAGTCAACAATAAAATAACATAAGACAAAGTATTTTATTTATGATGTATTTAAAATGTTATTCCACAATATAAATTCTAAAGCAATTGATAATACTATTTATAATGCAGAAAAATGCATTCTACTGTAGAATCATTCTCAATATAATTTAATTATTTAAATAAAGTAAAGTATTTCATGTTAATTTTGGGATTATGTTGACCTGGAATCGATGAGTTAGTGATGTTTCTAAAGCTGTTTTGTTAGATAAACTTAATTGCACACACAATGATGATGGCAAGAAGTATATTATTCAATATCCAATAAACTCAGTTACAAATTCACAAAATGTCAGACGAAATCTATGGTTTCGCAACCAGCGCTTTTCATTCGGATGTCAAACTTTGATTAATTAACTATTTTCACCTACATAATGTTTGTGACATTTTAGCGCTGTAAAAGTGTGTTGCGTAGAATGGGCCGGAAAAGAATTTATCTGAAATATCAACTTCTGGTTGAACAAGCGTAAATGTCATTCTGTTGTGCGTTGGTGTCCGAAATATTATATAGCATTACCTAATTGCAAATCATGCAGGTGGGAATTTTGCATTAATTATTTAATTACGCTCATAGTGTTTTTACAAATACCTGTATAAGAAATACGACAGGTAAAAAACAAAGGATATAGAAGGAAGTTATTTAAACAAAAACTTATTGTATTTTTAAAATTTGTATACTTGATACGTTTTATAAGAATATTAAAATTAATGTGAAATATATATTTTTTATTTATAATAATATGTAAATATTTAAAACTCCTTGGATTTGTTAACAGAAGCACAGCTGACTTCAAAAATATAAATACCCTTAAAACTCTCTTCTGTTCCCTAGTTCGCCCGCATCTAGAGTATTCTTCTGTTATCTGGTATCCATATTATGATGTTCATATCAAAAATATTGAATCAATTCAACATCAATTTTTAAGAAAGATAGGCTGGGGGTTAGGCTTATCCAGATACCAATATACGTATAATAAGTTGGAAACTAGCTTAAATATATCTTCTCTTCAAGACCGTCTTACAATAGAATATAATGTAATTAAACAATTATAACTATACAATAGAATATAATGTAATTAAACAATTATTAATTTAAACAAACTAAAGGTATAAACAAATTAATGATATACAATGCTTTTATACTTCCACACTTTGTATATGGATTAATAATATGGTCGCAATGTAGTAAACAGGTGCAAGAATCAATAGAAAGAACAATGAATAAAGCACTTAAAGTTACTTTTAATTTAAATAAATATACTAGAACCACAGATATATATATATTATAACAAAATGTTCAAAAATGCTCAATCTAGAGGAATTAATCTACACAGAAAAAAATAAAAATGATATTTAAGCTGGAAAAGAATAAAATAAAGACAAATATTAAAATTTATTTTAACAACAACATACATTAAATAAATACAAGAGCATCAAATAATTTAACTTGCGAACAACCTAGGACCAACAGAAAAAAAAACAGTTATTTGTATACAGCAATAAATTTTTACAATTCACTTTCTAATGACCTAAAAAATATACAAAACATATACGTACTTAAAAAACACCTAAATAAAACAGTTCTTGTAGCCCGTGTGACGAGTAATATGTGATGTTATTTTATCGACTTTTTATTTAAACTATTGTGTATAATATCCCCTCATACCAGCACTTTTGCTGATTGGGAATATTTCGTACAAATAAAATATGCAATGTAATGTAATATGTAAAGTTTAAAAACCTTGTATTTTGTCAAGGTGACGGGTGCACCCGAGTACAGCTAAACGTAATTCGACACACCCCGACTGAAGGTTTCGGCTGAGCCATAGTATTGGCTAATTTAAATAATAATTTAAATTTATATTTAATCAGTATAATACGCGACAGCGTCAACATATATTTAAATTTAATCAGTATAATACGCGACAGCGTCAAAATATTCACGTACCTGGATCACGCACGACAAGGTATGGTCTAAGGTCTCTGCTATACCTTGCTTGTAGCGAGTACAACAGGCTACCGGAGTCCTAAAGAACGTCAATAAATAACTGTATTCATTTAAAAAATTACTACTTGAGGAGGTACGTGGAGGGTGAAATTTAGATTTAAGTTCTTTTTTTTCACTTAAATATTTATTTCTTGCAATATGTAAATATAAAATTTTTATTTTTTATTTTTATTATGGATTGTTTAAAGGATGGCAAGCAGATGTATGATTTGTATCATATATTTGCTTGCTATCTTATTTCAGTTTTTATGTACATACGAGTATTATTACTTGTTACTTTATTAATATTTGGTGCTACATTATTATTGTTAACATACCTATATGTAAATATTTTTCTGTCCCAAAATGAGTTTGTTGTAACTCGTGGGAGTACAAAAAAAAATTTGTATGATTTAATAAATAAAAAAAAAATAATAATAATTTTGACCAAAACCGAAACCGCGGCCGAAACTTGTTTTATTAGTCGAAACTGGTCAAAACTGAAACCGAAACTCAAATTTTGGTCGTGGATATAAACACATCAAAATTTTTTTTTAATGCGTGTTCTCCATCCAGCCAACGAAGTACCTACTCGTATTGTGTTAAAACAAATGTATGCGAAAGTTTTGTTATCATAAATGCTCTCGAATTTAATTACCATAAACAGTAATTAAGAACAACAGAAACATTAACACACATGCCAATTAAACAATCAAAAATAAATACTACGTTTGAACAGCGAGGTGCATCATTTTATTTTTAAATGATTGATGGTAGATATATATTGCTTCTATTGTTCATAGACACAATTGAACTTAGTTATTCAGAAAGCAACCAGTCCATAATGTTAAAAAAAAAGATATTGGTGTTATAGGGTGCAGTAAGATCCATTATATGTTCTGATAAAAAACATTCAGGCCGCTTTTTTACAAAAAACTTTAATAATCACAACAACAACAACAACAAACCATCACGCCGTTTCCCCGTAAGGGGAGAGAGGCGGAGAGAGTAGGTGGAGAGAATAGAACGCCACATCACTCTATCTTTGCATACAGATGTCGTTATCTCTACACTCATACATCTTCTCATGCACGCGCGCCGATTATTCCGACTTTTGATATGTCCATCTTCAAGTATTTGTTGGATTTGGTCATGCCATGACTTTCTCGGTCTTCCTCTATTTCTGCATCTATCAACATTCGCATTGTAAATATTCTTAGCCGTTCTTTCGCTGTCCATTCGTTCTACATGTCCAAACCAGCGCAGAGCTTCTTTCTTGATTCTGTCGATAATGCTTGTCTCAGCCTTACATAAGGTACGGATCTCAACATTTGTGCATCTATCGTACAAAGTTTTACCGCACATTCGCCTGAGATATCGCATTTCGACAGCAATCAGCCTACTTTCATCCCAGTTTTTCCAAGTCAATACTTCGTTCCCATACATTAGGGTTGAGACCAGGACTCCGTTGTGAACTGCTAAATTTGCCTCTTGCGACAAACATTTTTTTGCCAAGGTAGATTTAAGTACCCCGTTCATTCTGTTCCCGGCACTCACCCTACTTTCAATATCTTTCACAGTCATTCCATCCCTAGTAAACATACTTCTCAGATACACAAATTTCTCTTTAACCGACATTTATCTTGCAGAAAACACCCACATCAATAGAAAAATCTTACGGTTTAGATCCTAATGAGAAGATAAATGCCTCTAGAAATCTTGTTTTCTTTAATACATTGAAGTGGATAAATATTTAAATATTTTAGTTTTATAAATTCATGAATCTAAAAATACCTGCAGTAAAAAAACACGTTTTAATTCAGAATTTCACCTCACACATCCAAAGTTTGAATGAGGTATCATTCAATATTAGATCTGGTTTCTCCAAAATGCATACCTATTTTTATGCATACCTAAGCTTTTTTCGTTTTAATTTAATATTCTAGTTTAATAATTTTTATGTGGATATTTTTATGTGACACGTGCTACATTGGGCATTTAAAAGTTGAAAATACAAGAATGTAAGGAACAATTATGATACATAGGATCTAGATTACAGCACGTCTTGCAGCTACAGAGCGCATGGGCAGTAAAAAATCTAGACCCTATTTCCATTTTATTAATTTTTTATTTGACAATGAAGTTAAGAGTTTTACTGAAATTTTAAAAAACGTAAAAACAAATTTATTAAAATACAAGTTAGATTACAATAAGTCATGCAGCTACTGAGCGCATGGACGGTTGTAATTCTACACCCCATTTACTAAATTGAGATATGTGATGGTTAATAACATTTACATATTGAAGCTAGATTACGAATCGTCTTGCAGCTACAAACTGCATGGACGAGTGAAATTCTAGCAACTTTAAATTATCGATAAATTTACAAAATAAACATTGAGCGTAGTAGTAATTAAAAAAATATATTCATGCTAAAAAGTGATAATGATATGTAAAAGCTAGAAAACAGTAAGTCTTGCAGCTACAGAGCGGATAAGCAATAAGATATCCAGCCCCTATTTACATTTTTTTATTTGATAATGAAGTTTAGAGTTTTAGTGATATTTAAAAAAATTAAATTAAAAAAAAATGGAATAGAATAGGAAATATTCGTATGCTACCATAAATATGGGAGAAAGTAGTCGCTAGCGATGGACAATACTTTCAGTGACATGTTATTTACAAATTTTTTTTTAAAGCATTAATTTTCACGGAAAAACAACGAGAGCTTATTCAAGGTAAACAATAGACTTTTTTTCGATTAAGTATTGTTAAATAAATTCAAACAGTAATTTTTAGACTGTGTTATTTCGAAATAGTATAAAACATGTTTCCAGTGTATTTTCAATTCCGCCCTTCCTCACATTCATAGACAATCATCATTGATCAGAACTTCTCACAGCTACGCGAATTGATGGCCGAGCGAAGTTGATGCGTGTCTAAGCCACACTTAGTGGCCATTACGACTCTTCTTAGTAATTATAACATTAGTGTAATTATAAAACTATCAAAGCTCACCTGAACATGTCTTCATAACCTAAGATGCAAGGGAGTATTTTTAACTCAGAGCTTTCATTAAGTTGTTTAAGAATTAACACATTATTTTTATTGACATGACATGAAGAAAGGTGTTTGTGCAACAAACAGGGGTGTATTTAGTATCGTATACGTATATTATTTCATTTTTACAGGCCGAAATATATTACGCAATTACCTATGGAACTTGTTATTTTATTATACTACTTTATTATACTTTTTTTGTTTGAATATTTCATATTAAATTTGCAATTTTTTTTTTGTCTTTAAAAAATAAACATTTGCCATACCAAAATCATCGTCATACGTTGAGCAGCCTTTGGCGGACCTTGGCTGTTTCCAGGGCTGGTATTTCAAACACTCTCGCGGCCGTATTATCTCGCGTATTAACATACAAAGTACACCAGAAAAACTGTTTTCTCGTGTCGCGAGAGTGGGTCAGAATAGCATCCCAGGTGTCTTCTCCAGTCTTGCCGGTCTGCTGCCATCCCTCTCCAGTTCCTCGCTTCCAACGTTGTCCTATCCTCATTGATGCAACTTGCCCGCCAAATACCGCACACACTGCTTCTGAGAACATAAGTTTCCTTGGCGGTGCCCACATATACGGAAAAGTTGCTCGTTGCCGAACGAGAAAAGCTGATCTGATCTTTGTGCTGAAAGAAGGTAACCCAGAAGTACATAATATGCATTTAATTGGATTGAGAAAAGAGGGAGTGAATTCTTCACTGACTGGGATTAAGCTGATTGGACATGATCAATACGCCGAAATGATTACAAAACTTTTTAAAAGGCCTAATTTTTTTTTTTGAAGCCACCCATCTTCATTGATGTAGTCCATTCATCGCATTTTCAGTCTTCCTGGTCCTCGTTGTCCCTGCGGCACAGAGAGAGTTAGACGTTTTATGGGGTTTTCGTCGTCCATTCTCATTATATGGCCAGCCCACCTCAAGCACCCCACCTTGATGGAGTTGATTAAATCGGGCGCTCCTCGACGATGCAAATAATTGTTTTCTCTCACATGAAAGCTATAACAGTTCCCTCAATATTTTCTGTCATAACCTAGGTATTTTTGTAAATTTAAATTTATTATTTATCAAAAGCATACAAAAATTAACATATAAATTATCAAGTCCTACTGAACTGCATAAAATGCAGTTTGTCAGCAGGTGCTTGTGGATAAATTCTAATATATATACAAAATATTATCTCTTAAATCCTATAAACGTATAAAAACTCTTATTACCATGGAAAAAAAATATGTACATCGAAAATAAAAAATTGTCCAAAGAAAAACACAAAAAAACTTTAAAATAAAAAACCACGTTCTAAAAGCCAGATTCTCAGCAGACGTCTTTCTCTTGAGCCAGATAAGTGTTTTGATTTTTACATTTAATGGGGGCATATCAAACAATTTTGGTATATTGTACTCTAGTGATCTTTTCCCGTATTTATTATTGAATTTAGGGAGAGCTAGTCCATCTACACTAGTAAACCGAGTATTATATACATGCTCCAATTTATTTCTATATTCAGATAGAGACACATGCTGAGAAACCAGCTTGGACCATAATAAAGCTCTAACTGATAAAATATTTATAGATTTATACAATAAGGATTTTAGAATATCGTGTCGCTGACAGTACAAATTTTTTTCAATTAATAATTCGATCATTGAATTTTGTGAGTTCTGTACAAGGTTTATTTTTGTATTACTTGAAAAGCCCGTGAGGTTAAAGCGTATCTTATAATTAATTCTGAAAGTGACAAATAAATTATTCTTAACTCTTGTGTGGCTATGATGTCACATTAGTCGACATGGGATACAAGATTTGATATATCTCTCTTATTTTTTGTAAAATGAATTCGTATTTTCTGTAATCTTAAAATGGACATTTTCACACCCGATTTGCAAAGTATAATTTGTATAACTATGCTAAATATTAATACGAAAAATATTTATCCATGCTACGCGAAGAATGAGTTCGCTAATTTAGCAACACATCTATTCAGATACCCTATACAAGAGAGAGCACGAAGATAAAAATCATAACAAGGAAGACAGAGACGCTATTCTGTAGCGGGTGTTGTTTAAAACAGATTCAGTCTTCAGCCGGTTGATGACAGTTATGGGAGACGCACGCGCGTAATATGAGCGGCGTATTTGTGATTTTTTATTTATTTTGCAATAACAGGGCTAAATTATATGTTTTTTTGCATAAATTATGAATAAAGATTTATTAAAAAGTATGTCTTTATGTTTTTTTTTTTTCGAATGTTTAAGCTTTAGAATATTCCATCTTTTACTAGTGGTAACACGATGTTACAACACCGTGCGCAAAGGGATTATTTACCACAGTCCTTTAAGAGTTAAAGTACTATCAGGGACATAATATTTCAATATATACGGTTTCAATACGGTTTTGAAATTTAACATACTTAAAAAAAAAAAAAACAATTTATATCATTTCGTCATTTGAATTTTAACAAAAAGGTTTCTAACTTTTTACTAAGCTCTTTATTGTACCATTTTTAATACAATTTACAATTTTTAAGCAAATATATTATTTTCATACTTACGCACCCATACACACGCACCCTCTCCCTCATTCATTCCCACACGCACATGTATCCTCTCCCTCATTCATTCACGCATACACACATTCCCATACACATGAATACAAACGTCACACAAATACAATTACTAAACTTCTTTTCTTATATATTATGTGTCATTATATTTACAGTGGATTTTTTTAATTGGCTTTAGTATTGTTAAGATTTTTCTAATTATTTTGTTTATGTAATAGCTGTAAAAATCCCAAATAAAATAAAATAAATAAATCAAATATACATTTGACCAACTATTGATCTAAGTCTGTCACACAATTTTTGTACATGAGCATCCCAATCAAAATAGCAAATGGCAATTTCAGAGGCATATGTCAAAACTGATTTGATCAGAGTTTTGTACAGTATTATATTTGTATTTTTTCGTTTTAGTTTGGACCCTGATTGTTTCTGAAGCAACGGCAATAGAAACGGTTGCCAGACATTATTCTCCTCCTAGTTTCTTTCAAATACCTGTTTACCCAAATTTATACTTCCAAATATTTCATCTCTGATCCAGAGTCTACCATCACAGAACCTAGATCCGATTGAAAGTTGAAAATAATACATGCCGCTTTATCTCGTTCGAGTCCAAGTATGTATGAAATGGAACAGGCGCAGATAACATTGTAGCAAAGTGCAGTGCAGTGATTCAATTATCTGATACTAAGTATAAGAACTGATAGAAAAAAAATATTATGTTAATGTCAGAAAGGTTGAAGGACGCAAATGGGCGGGAAACAAATTAAATTAACATCTCTATATGAACACATATTCGCACAATGGGGAACTTACCCCTTTTAGTTTTAAATAAAAATAAACATTGTTTTCTTTTGTATTAATTATTGTTTCGAGTTTAACATATAAATAAAAACATATATATATATATATATACACATATACACATGAACATATATGCATACGCAAATGCACATTCGCGTTCATATATATAATTAATAATAAAATCAACAATATTTTGAGTTTGTCCAAATTTTTGTAGACAAGGACTGGATTCAACTCCCTGGGGAGCTGTGTATATTAACATTTAACAACAGAGATGAAGATTGCCTAGTATGTAGGTGAAATTATTCAATTAGATGAATCTCACCAGCATAAATAAAGGTTTCAGCTCTTTAACTTCACAAACATCAACAAATGGAAGAATTGAAGGAATATAGATGTTCAAATATATGCAAAATGGTGAATGTTACACAGCGTGTAAAGTGGCCACTTAAACCAGCCATTGACAGGTCATAAGCCCTGTAGATGCCTAGACTTCTATATTACCTTCTCTTAAATGTTCTTCATCTTTGTTGTAATATGTTAATAATAATAAAATAATGAAAACTCATAAATAAAACGAAAAAAATAGATATAAAAAATTTTGTTCTTGTGACAAAAGAACTGTGAATGCAAAAATCACACAATCTTAAATAATCTCCGTGGCAGAAGATTACGGGATAGCCGCTGAAAAAATGGAAGGACAGCTGGAAGTGTCATTCCAGGATAGCCGACAGTCACAATAAGGTCATACGATCTTGATCAAGAGGAAGAAGAAAAAAAGACCTACCTTATTTGCCGGATATAAAAACTCCCATTAAGTGTAAATAATCAAATTAAATGTAAATTAAAACATTAAATGGATTTATTTTTCTGTCGCATATCGGCAGTTTATTATATATTCGCTTTATATTTATTAACTTGTCTAATTATATTAATTTTCAGTCAGTATTACGTAATGGGTTAAACAACTTGTTAAGTAACGTAGACTATCATTTTAACATATTACAACAGAGATGATGAACATTTTAGAGAAGGTAATATACGAGTGGAAGTCTTAGCATCTATATTCCCTCGATTTTTTCATATGTTGATGTTTGTGAAGTTAAAGAGCTAAAGCTTTTGTTTATGAGGGTGAGATTCATCTTATTGTTTTTGTTTTGTTTTGTTTTTTTTTTTTTTTGCACCACAACAGGCCAGGAAGCCCAATTACAGTGGTGAATTACATCACAGAACACCCAGGCTTGAGAAAAATCACATTTTAATTATTGTGTTCTCACCGGGAATCGAACCCGGAACCTTCCGTGTGCGAGTCAAGCGTCTTGACCACTACACGACGGAGGCCGCCGTGAATTATATAAACTAGAAAATACAATTTTGAGGCGTTGTATAGTATGTAGGTGATATTATTCAATTAAATTAATCTCACCCGCATAAATAAAGGCTTCAGCTCTTTAAATTTACAAACATTAACAGGTGAAAGGATTGAAGGAATATAGATGTTCAAATATGGGCAGTATGGTGAATCTTACACAGTGTGTAAAGTAGCCACTTAGATCAGCTAATGACAGGTCATAAGCTCTGTAGATGCCTAGACTTCTATATTACCTTCTCTAAAATGTTCTTCATCTCTGTTGTAATATGTTAATATAAACAGCTCCCCCAGAAGTTGAATTCAGTCCTTGTCTACAAAAAATTTGACAAATTTAAAATATTGTTGATAGACTAAAATAATTGTCAAATAAATAAATAACAGTAATTACTTATTTTCGATGCACAATATTTAAATTTCATGTAACTGATGTCTTTGGTTTTACTTTGTATAACATTAAATAATAAAAATATTTAAGAGCGCATGTTGCCCATCATTCAAATAGACACCTCATAATGCCTTGTGCATCAAGCTTACTATAATCTTATTGCTTTCAAATACCCTCGTATTCCACTCACGTACATGGGCATTAAGGATTATAGGCATTACTTTTTTCCCTCCATAATTCTTTGTATCATTAAAGTAAATTTAATATTCTAACAACGCCAAGTTCTCCCTAGCCTAAGGCCGTTGAGGAAAGTATACTTTGTTAAAAATAGTACCTACTCACATGAATCAATTGCAAAAAAGCTTCTAGGTCTTGAACAAAGGAATATTTTCAATCATGTTTTCAACAGCATGTTTAAAATCAGATTTATGAACAAACCTATTTGTAAACTCACATGCTTAAGATTGAATGTTGACGTAGGACGAGAACAAAATATCAAAAGAGATAATTTATCATTTTCATTATTACCTTATAGTGCATAGAGCACTGTGCGTTAATACTCCAACTACAGGTTAATTTTAATTTCATTATTTATTTTTCTTACAATTCACATTTTTTTGAAAGAAAGAAAATTACATGAACAAAAAAATGTTTATCATCAAATCATTAACCCCCTTTCCGTACCCAGTGGTACATTGGGCACTTTATTGGTAAACTGAATCCTTTTCCTTCTTCTTTTTCCACATCCTACACTAAGGGGAACATGAGGGAACTTTTTTTTTTTTAATATTTGCTTTCTTATGATTCACCCAAATATTCCATTTTGAGGGCCATTTTCAACGAGTTGTAAATAACTCACTATTACAAATTAGGCATCACGTTGGGGTAGAGTGGGATTCAAACCACGGACCTTTGAGCTGTGAGTCTGAGTCACTAGCTACGGGACCACAACCCGATTCTCTTTTGATTCCTTGAAAAAAAATGATTGTGAATGGATACAAAAAATAAAAATATATATTTAATATAATAATGGTAATTGTGTCAAACATGAATGACAGTTTTCATAATGTAATATTTCAAAGTGTTATTTTACTAATTTTGTTTTTTTATTATTCTTGTTATCTTCGGTGGAAGAAAGTAAAAGTCTACTAAAAACAATTTTAATATATTTAAGTTTATTCAGATTAAAAAGTTTGAGTTTACTGTTTACCATATTGATGTGCCATATACGAGTATTATATGTTTTTTCAAATAGTTTTTTTGTGTTTCTGATCCTATATTTGTGGTGATATACTCATGAGTCTGTGTCAACTTATTGCTCGTCCCATCTCAACACAGGACTCTTAGTCCCATAGAGTTGGGACTTTTGTCTCAAATAATGTGCAATAAACTAATTTATGTAAATAAATAAAAATGTTAGTATTCAATATATTTTTTTAATAAAAACTCAATACATATATTTACATTGAAGTTTCCCATAACGTAAAAGAAAAAAAAATCTAATGTATATAAGCCAAATAGATAAAAATGTGTGTACCGTTAATGAAATTTGGTCGACAGGTCAATATAAATTTGTTATGTTTTTTATGATTAATTTAGTTTATATAGCTTTTTATTTAAATAATAATTAGATTAATTACGTTTTTATTTTATTATTTTGTTAACTTTGATAAATAACTCATTTAAGGCATGTTTCATGATACTTATTGTAAAATGTTTCCATCGGCACGGGACACCCCAGTAAGGGAACATTATTTAGTATAAAAAAAAATACAAACATTGTAAAAGTATAAATAAATAAATAGAAAGTGACTTCTTACAGTACTTTGTTTATTTTATTTTTAATTATTAATGTTTTTAGTATAACATATAAATGACAAAAAAAAAATAAACGGTGTTTTCGATCAGTGCTACACATAACAATATAGGTATATACTCGTACATAAATATTCGATAAAACTTTGCATTTAACAAAAGCAAGGTACAAAAAATTTTCAACAGAAAAATAAAAACACGTGGACCACCAGAAGCCCCCAGAAGACCATATCGCCTAGTTTGTAGCCAGCACTATCGCTTCTTTCCACGCCAATTCCGCGTCCCATAATTCCGCCGAATAAAGCTGAAGATCGTCATCAAGGGCCTTTCAGAACGGCAGGAGCCCGCTGGCATGAAGAAGAGGTGACTTGAGTTAAGGCTCTCCTGGGCATCCACAGCACGTGTCCAAGCCAGGTCCACCACTTAAAGGCTCGTCATAGGAGGCTGCTGCGTCCATTTTCGGACTTCAATATTGTCATAAAAGCGTCGTGATGTTACTAGAAACATATTATTGTGTTTAAATCTCATATCTTACTACGAAAATAAAAGTGGGATGATTATATAAAATAAATATACTTGTTTGTAACCCCTTTTTTATGTATTCTACCAGCCGGTTTCAAAGCTACACAAGCTTTTTTATCAAAGTATACTTAACTAATGAATTCTTTTTTTTTTTTTTTTTCAGTGAAAACTAAATATTACATCAAACATATGAAGCTAATAAGTCAATGTTGTTCTTGTAAAGATGGGAAGTGTGTAAAGTGAGATGGATACGATCTTTAAAACTGGACAAGACAAGACGTGACGCGCAATTAATAGAAAAAAAAATGTTCTGAGTATGTCTAAATACGTGTATGATTCATATCATTAGTTGTAGTGCTTTTACTGCTTGTTCAATTTTCAATGCTTGCAGACTGGCTGAATTTTCTCTCTAGGGAGTTATTCATATTTAAATTTATTGCGACAGAGAGGGAAATCTTTTATAAGAAGGGAATATGGAGGTCTAAGCATTTACGGGGCTAATGACCTGTCATTAGACAAAAAACTTAATTTGTTTTCAGGCGATGCCTAGTGCCGGATGAATCTCACCCACATGATAAAGGTTTCAATTCTTTAACCTCAATTTTTTAAATATATTTTATCGTTCTTCTTTCTCTATAAATTTATTCGTATTAAAAAAATTCCTCTAAATTGGAAATTTTTATTAATGTTTACTTCATTTTGGTACTTTTACTTTTGTGGAATATAAAGATCTGCTGGAATTTGTATAATATACTAAGTTTTTTTTATTTTTACAGTAATTACTAAACATCACATCGATTCATATAGAGCTAAAAATTCAAGTATTATTTTGTTGTTCTTTTAAAGATGGGAAGTGCAAAGTAAGATTGGATAAGACCTTTAAAACTAGACAATAGAAGACTAAAGAAAATATTGTTTGCTCGGTTTTTTTTTCTTATTATTAATTGGTTTTATAATTGACTAAGATTTCAATATTTTCTATTTCCAATATTTATTTTTAACATGAAGAACTCTTTTAATTTTTCCAATTTAAATTGAATCGCAATCATCACAATGTAATTGGTATATTTACTATATTTAGGGACTTTATCTTTGTGATTTTTTAAACAATGTTCTATATTATTAGTTGTGTAGAATGCAGTAAGTAGCTTTGAAACCGGTCTGTAGAAAAAAATAAAAGTAAGCGGTTGAAAACAAAAAAAAAGTAGTTTAATATTTAATTTATTATTATGAATAACCACAAAGTTAGTGCTTCAAAAATAAATTTTATAAAAAAATGTGATGGTTTATCCTTAAATAAAATTGGAGTAATCGGTGATATTGTGAAGGAATATTAAATTTACACGTTCGGAAACTGACAATTATTTCCGAAGATTTACTCTAGAGGTATTTATTATTGGTGCAATGATCAAAATTATTACTCTTCAATAAAACTAAAAGTAATTATTTTTATATTGAGACAGAGTTCCACAACATTTTTTCCTAATTTTGTTAAATATTTATTATCATGAAAACCAAAAAATCGTTTGTTCTGATTAAAAGAACCCAGATTTAGAGAAGGCCGTGATTTGTCAGCTATGTGGAATCTACGGAACGCTCGATGTAATCAATTCCATCAATGTAGGACGCTTGAGGTATGCTGGCCATATAATAAGAATGGACGACGAAAACCCCATAAAACGCCTAACTATCTCTGGGCCACAAAGACGATAAAGATGATAGGCGGACTTCATCAGCGCAGATACGACAATGTTGGGAGTGAGGAACTAGAGAGGAAATAATAGAAGAGACTCCTGGATTCAGCCAAGGCCCACCAAGGGCTGTCGAGCTTATGATGATGATGATGATGTGATTTGTTGGTGCTTATGGTTGTGTTGAAAATTGATCTTTTTTACCTGCCTTACTATTTTCATACTAAATAATACTAAATTAATAGTTTGATATTTATGAACTTAAAATTTTGATATATTTTTCATCGGGCACCTTTAAATTATGAATAACTAATAAAAAGTATTCTTGTTTTCCAGTATTTAAATTTAGGATTTTTCACCAGTGACCGGTCGTTGTCGTTTTCATGTTTTAAATCGTGTTAAGAGGAAACGCGGTCTGATTTTTCTTCATACAAACGTCTTTCCGTATTTTTTCCCTGGATTAACCATTGGAATATGTTTATTGTTTAACCTTTTTTGGTCTTTTTTTTTTATGGGAGCTAAGATAATCCAAAAACCTATAAAATCACTCAGGCTTATCTAACGTCTTCGGACCTACGGTATAAAATTATGAAAAATAATTTTGAAAAACGAAACGGAAGATACTGACGTAGAAAATTTTATTCTGATGTTCTTTTTAAAAAAAAAAAACGAAATCGATTCAGTTTTGGGGTGTGGAAAACGGGACAATGAAATAACGATTTTGGTAAGCCTTAATCAGTAATACATGCGGCTCCTTTTTTACACAACATCGTTGAAACATCTGTGAAATAGTAACTTTGTTCAATTACCTTTATGTATATCAAATTTCTCTGACACGCATATTTTCTTAATGTCATTAAGAAAATATGCGTGTCAGAGAACGCCAATAATAAATTGCCCGTGTCAATTTTTTTATTTCGTGAATAGGTATTAATTTATTTAAAATGAATACATATTGTACATACATATATTTTTTGAACGCTCAATTTGATCATGAACATATTCGTCTAACATGAAAGTTTATGTAAAATATTTAAGGCTCATTTAGTAGAAACTCTTTATAAAATAAATTCTATTGTACAAATTTATAAAGAAGAAAAAATAAAAGGATTTGAGATGAATAAGTCGCTCAGATACCAAATATTAAAATTCCTAAATTCCACCCAAGTCATGGTCAAAATAGCTTTGTCTTCAAAGGTGTGAAAAATTATAATAATCTCCCCAATGAACTAAAAACTAATAAAAATTATATATTAATAATTAAATTTAAAGTAAATCTAAAGAATTTTTTTGAACACGTGTAAAAACTACATTAAATATTAATTAGCATGAATGTATTATTGTTTTATGTTTTTTTCCTTTATTTATCCTATGTTTTTTCTCATGTGCTCGTATATTTAAAATGATATAATTTCTTATAAATAAACAAATACAACAGTATAAGTTACTATCCAAGCACAAGAGTTAGTCTCTTTTTTTGGAGAGTTACAGTGATAACATTTACTAGATGTGTAAAAGTAGATATGTATATAATTTTTAAAAAACATGTAAATTTTATGAAATTTATGAATATAAAAAAATTAATAATAAAATAATTTTTAAATATAAGATTATATCAACAATATTTTGAGCTTGTCCAAATTTTTGTAGACAAAGACCTTAACTTTACAAATATCAACGAAAAAAATTAAGGAATATAGATGTTCAAATATGGGCAGAATGGTGAATGTTACACAGTTTGTAAAGTGGCCACTTAAACCAGCCATAAGCCCAGTTCTTTAAATGTCCTTCACCTTTGTTGTAATATGAGATGATTCTATGTTTTTTTTTATTCATAATAATATATACCTACACGTGTGTATTTTGGTTTGAATATTTATTTTTGTATAAAATTTTATATATTTTACGCTACATGTGTAATATTTACATTCAACTAAAGTTCTCTTGTATTTTTTACTACTATCTAAATAAAATAAATTACAATTACTACTTTACATATGTATTTTTTTAAATAACGCAAACGAACGTAATATTCCTAAGAAATTGAAATATAATATTGGTCAATCAGGTTTAATTGACTAAATTATTTATTTATTATTTGCACCACAACAGACCAGGAGGCCCAATTGCAGTGGTGAATTACAGCAAAGAATATCCAAGCATTGAGGTTTATAACTAGAGTAATCATGAGCGTTCGAAAAATGGTCCCTTAACCTGCGGCCAATTGGCATATGTTTGATAGAACGGACTTCAGTCTGTTGCGAGCAGTACCCGGCTACTTTTGAACTTTTGTCTCCTTACAATTACTAAAATGCCTAAATGTACGCTAAATTACTGGAAAAATCGATCTGGAAAAGCGATGGTTTAATTTTTCACCGGTAAGTAATGTTTTTATCTTAATCAATACTTGTTTAAAACAACTGTTTTAATGTCAAAAAACGTCTTATTAATATGTTACCAGTTTTTTTAGTTATCTCCTGTCTCTGTCCCGCTTAGTTGTTTGTGTAAGTGAAACGTCGAACAAAGGTGACGCGTATGCGAAAAAGAGCAATATACTAAATATAACTTATAGTAGACCGATGTAAACAGTCTGTGCTTTTTACTGTGCTACGTGTTTTGCTTGCCAAAGTCGACGTAATATGACGAGACGGCACTTGCTCCCTCGGCTAGTCATTCCCATTCCTTTGGGGACGACTTTTTAGCTCAGATTTTTATGGAGTGTCATCTCTTTATATATACATATTTTTATTTTATTTTATATAGGAGTTGCTTTATGATTTACCTTGCTTATAATATACAAGGTTTATATATAAAAAGGTGGATTTTTCTGCAATTAAATTTCTTTAAATTTATTTAAACTGTTAGGATCAGGAGGGATATACTTATTTGGACCAATCGGGAACTTCTCAACATTTGCTCATGTGGAGAGCAAACCACTTAAAACTCTTCAGGAGAAGCCGGCCTGTTGGCAGTAGTCAACAGGCCTTCCGTTCCACTAGAGGAGTGTTCGGCATTTTGTTCCCTACTTTAGTTTATTTTACCAATTGCCTGCACTATATTGACCATGTATAATACTACCTCTCGTGTGAGTTCTCTCATCTCTATATATTATATCTTAATGGAGAAAAATCACTTTTTTTTTTTTATTTTCTGTGTTTTCTTCGGGAATCCAACCCGAGACCTTTTGGACGGTAGAGAAAAGCGCTGACCGTTACGCCAATAGGCTATCTTCAGGGTGATTTAACTATTATTTAAAGTATTCATAATTATGGCATCCTTCATAATTTTGCATGTCTATGAGTCCTTAAACCAACGCTAAGAACCCCTGAACTCTCTATAAATATCTCCTAAGACTGTTATTATTGTATCTGGTTATTGTAGCCAACCAACAGGAAAAGGTTTCGCTAAATTTATTTTGAGGTTGGCGCCCGTTAATGCAAGGCCGGTCAGTGTCCTTTTATTTCACAGGTTAAAACACCTTACTCTTGCCTATCTTTCGATCAAACTTATTCTGATATTTGTGTGACGTGTCTGAAGCCTGAATAGACGAATGGGGAGGGACTAGAAAAAATAACGCTCATTTGACTACGGTATTTCTGCGAAGTATTTTTAAAGAGGAAATTAAACCTATTACGGTGAACTAAAAATAGATTACTGAAGGAAAAATATTAGAATATTATTCAGTATCACGGTTTTTTTATTTGACATTTTTGAAGTAATAAAGGTCTATGAAATACTGTCCAATAAAAAAATATTTTTCGCCAATTGTTTGTAGCATAAAAAATATTTTTAAATTTCTAATTTTGAATTCCCATAAAAACGGACAATCCATTGGTCATGCCCCTGATACGCCACGATTCATGTTTATTTGTTCCTGCCCATTCAATTTTTTTTAGAACATTGTTACGAATCTTGACGTCACAATTTAACAAGGCCACACATGTTTTTCTAGCATCGTATTTTTATTGAATTTATGTATGAAAACATTTCTCCAAAATATCCATATTGATTCCGAAAATGTCATTATATTTGTATTTAACCACTAACTGACTTTTCTATGTCTACTGGTTTCGAGGCATACCCATCTCTTCGCCAGGACACCTATTAAGCTAGATTGATTACAGTATTTTATTTAACTTATTTTAATGAACCCGTAAGGTTTAACAATAAAAACGCCTAATTTTTGGTGTTTTGAAGTGGCTTTTAACTTATTTAAATATGTTTCAGTTTCGGCCAAAACTGAAACCGGTTTCGATTTCTCCTGAAAATCTTGTTCCACTCGATCACTACTATACAGGTCGCAAAGACGTCAGAAGCTTATATAGCACTGAATTTCATCTTTCAAAATAAGAAATCAGAATCATAATTATTATTGAAGTTTGTGTTACACCATCACTTAGTAATAAGCAGATACTTAATATATAAATATCAAATACATTTTTAACCAACTCTAACGATGCACTGACACCGCAGCACAGTTTTGTCATGTCTTTATCATCACCCATCCATTAAAGTATATCGGGATACCATACAACGAATCAATTTCGTTTGTTTCCGAACCAATTTTCCGGGCCATTACGCAGGCGAGACGCCATCTTGCGTTTAATTGAAAACAGCGCCACAACGCAACGCGGCGAAAAAGTGTACCACATATTTTATTATTTCCACGCGGCCAGTTCTGTCAAAACAATTTAAACTAAAAACGCCTTTGTCTCTGTTACTTGCGTTTTAAACATTCGGAAATGACTGAGATGGCGGTATTCCAAAATTGGTGGCAGTTTACCGCAAAGAATATTGTTAAGTGGTTTTCAAATATGAAATGATTCCCACCTTTGAAGGTGATATAGCGAGAAATAACAATGATTTTATAGTTTAATGGCTTAAAACATGTGTTCTGTGGTGAAATTAGGCGGTTAAACCACAGAAAGCATAAACCGATTATCCCTCGTGTCATTAACGCAAACGCTATTAGACTAATTTACGAAGAATTCGAAATTTACTTACACAATTTATATCTGCACACAAATCAGGTTTATCGTTTGTACAGCAAGAAATTACACAGAAAACGAATACATTTTTGCTATACAGTATTCATTGTTTTTTTTATAGTTTGATTTATTGGTTATTATTGTGAGTTGTATTCGTAAATGATAGGAAGGTATTGTTGTGGTTTATCAAATCAATTTATTAATTTAACCATATTTTTAGTTTGTTCAGATGTTTGTTGACAAAATATTTGATGTACGAGGCTTATGTGAAAAGTAAATTGAGTTACATGATGAGTTACGCCTTCTGGGGAACTGTTAACAAGACAGACTCAACAAGGATGCAAAGAATACAAAAGCATTATTAAACTAACATACGAGTTACCCTACCTGATTTTACGATTAAACTTTACAGTTTCTTACGAAAACACACAAGTTTGACATTAAAAACTCGACAAAAATTGAGACGATAAAAATTGTACACAAAATTGCACTGGGAATTATACAAGATACTTACACAAATATAATACCAGATTAAAACAACGCTCTCACATTGATAATCCAGAGACAAAAGTAGGACAGTCAAAAATACTATACAATGGACTTAAACACTAAAATGCCATACCTACCACTTGAAAAATTACATTTTAGACAAATTTAAAATCAACCTGAAAAAGCACATACACTAACCAGACGAGACATAACATGACTAGATCATATAATATTTTTTATAAAACACTAACGAGTTTTTAAAAATAATAAGTAATTTTAAAAAAATCTTGATTTAACCAACTAATCCAAAATAAAGTACAAAAATTGTAAAAAGTTTTCAGGCTTTGCCTAAAAAGTGAAAAAACTCAGTCAGAAGAATCTCACTCATATCAATAAAGATTTCAGCACCTGAATTCCATCAAAATCAACATATGCAAGAATTGAGAAAATACGGATGTTCAAACGTTGGAAAATGTTGAATGTTGCACAGTGTTTTAGGTGGCCACTTAAACCAGTCAACGACAGATCATGAACCCTGTAAATGCCTAGACTTCCATATTTTCTTCTCTTTCTCCATCTTTGTTGTAATATGTTAAGTTTATTGATTTCGTTAAATGCTGTCGAAATGCGATCCCTGAATGTGTGGTAAAATTTTGTAGAACGGACAGCGAAAGAAGGGCTAAAAGGATCTACGATTCGAATGTTGACGGATGCAGAAAACGAGGAAGACCGAGAAAGACATGGCACGATCAAGTCCATCAAATACTGGAAGCGAGGTCTGTATTCAAAGACAATGAAAGCATCCACCCCTTTCCCGAATCTGTTCATAAAGACTTGAGTCTTTCATCAGTTTCGCATATCAATATCAACTTTTTTTATTAACTAAGTGAAAATTTAATATTTCTTTGCAATCAAACCGCGGAAATTACAAAACAATGAAACTTTAAAAGTTTTCATTGTACCCCTCACTGCAGTATTGTCAATTTGTGATCAATCAGATACACATGGTCAGCACAATCACCTTTTTCTAATTTGTAATCAAAGACAGAGTGATATGGCGTCTTTGTAATTGAATTGTCGGGAAGTTTTCAAGAATAACATTATGACAAAGCAATCGAGATGCCCAATCGACTATTGTCGAATGGGTGACAAAATGTCACATCTTTCCAGCATAAGACTCCTGGAACTACATACGATAAGTGTCTATGAGCAAACGTCATACTGGTTCTCGGTAAAAATGCCTTAAATTTCAAAGCCTTCATTTAACATTTTCCCTGCAGCGAATCTGTGTCATCAAAATAAAACCCGTTGTATTTACGATTTCAAAGATGTGGTAAAAAAACACTGCAGACGACATTTCTATTCGCCTTTTATACCGATCGCCGTACATTTCTCCCGTTCAATTTCAATTGAACGTAGTTATGCAGAAAGCAGCCAGTCCGCAATTTAAAAATTGAGATATTGCTGTTATCGGATGCAGTAAGGTCAATAGGGAAATATCACCTATTTCGAATACCCATGAAAACACATGAAATAGATTTAGAATAATTAATTGTATTTTCAAAATCAATATGGATATTGTGGAGAAATATTTTCGTGCATAAATGTAAAAAATAAATCTAATAAAAATGCGTTGTTTGAAAAACGCAACATCTTTGGCCTTGGCAGTTATGACGTCAAGATTCGTGACAATGTTCTAATCAAATTTCAATAGGCAGGAACAAATAAACATGAATCGTGACGTATTAGGGGCGTGGCCTAAGGAATAACCGTTTTCGCGGGAATTCAAAATTACAAATTTTAATAATTTTTTTTATCCTTCTAATAATTAGCGAAAATTTTTTTTACCTGACAGTATTTCATAGACCTTTATTACTTTAAATTTTATTTAAAAAAAGTTATATTTCCCTATTCTATGTTCTGACAGCCCGGCCGCTTTCATACAAAAACTGTAATAATTATGTAATACCAAAAACTCGCACGACTTTCGTTCAGATAAATTTCTCTTTTGTGACTCCAATGTCCTGGGTGAACAATATGAACAATGAACATATTAAGTTATCCAAAACGAAGGCCATTTTCAGAAAAAGTGAACAAGTGTGGGTTTGTCTAAGTAAAGAGACTATTGCAGAAGACTGCTGCGATACATTGAACAGGTACTATTTAGCGGGTTGTCCTGGTTTTTAATAAAATTTATGTTTTTGTAAAAAAAATTGTTGTTTTCTTTAATAATACGCATGCTTTCACTTTCTTTTTTATTTTATCCCAACTCAACACAGGGCTATTGGCCTCGTAGAGTTGGGGATACGTTATTATTTTTTTGTAATGTGTGTCATTATATGAATAAATAAAATGAAAACAAAATAAATCACCTCGTCGGCGAAGTCATAAAATTCTATTTTTTTAAGGCAATACAAAAATTTTCATGAAATGGGAAAAAAAATTATGAAGAAAAAAAATATCACAATTCAAACAGGAGGTTGAGAGATATGTGTCAATAACTTATGAATATAAATATGTGTACATTATTATTATTAGAGCACACATAAGAATATGTTTATGCGTGCCCTATTTCAAGATTCAAAATAAAAAATAATAAATATTGATGATCACAAAAACGACATTTCTCACGTTGCAAAAAACACTTGCAGCACTAAGAAAATCTTACGGTATAAATGCTGATGAGAAGATGGATGCCTCCAGAAATATAGTTCTCTTTGGTAAATTAAAATGGATAAATACAAAAGCATTCATTGTACAAATTTATCGATTTAAAAATACCCGTAATAAAAAAATACGTTTAAACACAGAATGTCGCCGCATTCATTTAAAGTTTGAATAAGGAGTCATTCAATATTAGATCTGGCTGTTTTCTGCTAAAAACATGTTTAAGGTTATGTGGTCAGCCAGAAAAAATCACAGCAATTCCTTAGACACATAATTAAACAATTTTAATATTTATTATCACAAATTAATTAATTAATTATATTAAAATTAATCGACTGCTTTGTTTGTAAAACGTATCTTCACTTAATCCTTTTAATGCCAATGGTACCAATATCCAATACAGGAAATCTATAAAAAATCTAGGAGCACTAATAAATGAACATCTATGCTGGCGAGTTCATACTAATGAACTAAGCCGTAAAATGTTTTTCAGTCTACACTCACTTAGAAGGTTGTAAAAATTCTTACCCATTAATACTAAATGCACTCTCGTACAAGCATTACTACTACCCATTCTAGATTACGCTGATGTTTCCATGACTGATTTAAGCTGTAAGCAACTCAATAAACATGAACGACTTCAGAATACGTGAAAAGGGTATTTTTTGGTCTTATAAAATATGACCACATTTCTGACTAGCGTAGGCAACTAAAATGTCTCAAAATTAGACAACGGAGAGACTATCACTCCCTCTCACTTCTTTTCAATGTACTTCATAGCCCTAACGCTCCTATATACCTCCGCGAAAAATTTCAACGCTTATCAGTTCATGATTTACCTCTTCGTTCTAAATCTAAGGCACTCTCTTAATACCCATCCACAATCCCTCTTTCTTGTCTAACTCATATAGTGTCCATGCGGCTCGACTGTGGAATCATCTCCCATCCATCATTAAAGATTTTACTACAGTACCTATGTTTAAATCACGTATGAAGAAATATCTAATTTATCTTCCTTAATCTCTCCTTCTTTCCTGTTTCCTCTTTTTTCCTTTTTTACATTGAGTAATGGTATTGATTTAAGATAATTTTTCATAAATACATTTTTTTTTCTAATAAGTATGTTTTGTAACTTGATTTTTAAAAAAATGTTTCGTTTTATTGGTTGGTTGGAAGAAACTGTCATTTGGCAATAAACCAACAAATGCATGCATTATTTATCATCTGTTAAAGTAAAAATCCTTCCAACTGCTATGTAGAATTAATTATTTACTCATTCCACATAACTGCTATTATCCGAGTTTTACTTTCTATGGCTGGCTGCTTGTTGCATAACTAAGTTCAATTGATCTTCACAATAATTGAGTGTTTTCCCAAGAAACGTAAATCAGGTGACAATTCGCAGTTTTTTGTTACAACACTCGTAAAGAAAGATGGGAAAAAATAAAATAAAGAACAATAAAAAAATAACGCAACTGACATATATATTCTAAATGACATTCAGTTTTCTTTTTTAACTACAAATAATATTAATTTTGTATTTCATGATTTTATCCGGTTTTTCTGTTCCAATTATTTTGTATTCTGTTATATTGTTTTTCTCATACAAGAATCCCTTATCTTTTTTAAATTGGTAACATTGAAAATGATTACGGCGCATCTTTGATCAATTTTAATATAGAATCACTACAAAAAAGGCGCCTTAGATATGATTTAATTTTTCTTTTCAAAATTCTCAATAACATAGTTGATTCGCCGTACAAAATATTGGTTTCCGTTGTCCTCTTCGCTATACTAGATTAAATTCCCTTTTTTATGTACCAACTTGTAAAAACAATTATACCTCGAATTCATTCATTAGACGTACCTGTAGAAATTATAACGGACTCAGTATTGATGTAGACATTTTTAACTGCACGTTGCATTTGTACAGAAAATTTCTTCGTGGGGTCGATTATTTGGGATAGTTGCTGAATGTACATCTTGAGTGGTTTATGCTATGTATATGTGCCGCATGTAATGTATATGTTTGTGTATGTTTTATATGTGCGTTCATGTGTGTGCGTGGATGGCTCGGAGTGTACATTCGGTATTTTTATTTATTTTAATTTATTACCTCCATGGAAAACGCAAATGTCAACAATTATCCTTTTTTCACTTAAAATTCTTATTTATTTTTTATTTTTTGTCACATTTAATGTTTATATCTTTTTAATTTATGAAAACTTAATTGGTCTTTTTATGTTAAAAAAATGTTGTTTTTAATACTGATTTTATATGACTGTATGTTTTCTAAATAAAATAAAATAAAAAATAAAATAAGCACTTTCAGGTTTTTCCCTATATTGCTTATTTCAATTCAGGTAAAATTGTATTAATTTGGTAACGTATTATTATTAAAAATGTCGTTTATCTTATGTTAATAATGTATATTCGCCTTATTTATATGTTTGTGTAGATTTTGTCATGTATTGCCCTTTGTAGTTTTGTTGTTTCTTAGAAGTAATTTGTAAACACTCGAGTGAGTATATATATATCAAGGGCCAATAGTCAAAATAAGCGTTTATGCACAGCCAACTATTATATTTCACTGTCAACAATAATGTTTAATTGTAACCGTGTTTATAGGAAAATAAATTAAATAGTTGTTATTTATTATAAATCACCACTGCCGTTTATATCTTCCTACAAAAAAATATCTGTTAAGGGGGCCCAGCGCCCAGCCCGTTCTAAGTGAACGGTGAAACTAGCCGATTACCTCAGCTTATTCTCCACCTAAAGCGTACACTATGTTTAACATCTTTCACCCAAGGCAGCTTTTTTAGTACTTTAACAAGCTTGCAGAGTACAAATATTATTTAAAGATTCTCTATTTGGAAATTATTAGACAAGCGTTTAAACATACGTTTTCAAAGGACTATTTTTCTTTGATAGGATACTGTTGACATATTATATAGCACATAGGACATGTGGCGTTGGCAGTGGCCGTTTTAGTATTATTTATTTTAAAAGGAATCGGCCAGTGCTCAGTGTCAAAAGTCAAATCATAATTAAAATATCTGCTGAATGTCATTGTGGTATTTGTTTATAAACAAGTATTGTATTTAAATAGTGTAGAATAAAGCTACGTTTATCGCGTGGGTAATAGATATTGTTGTTTTAGTTAGTTTTCACAGAACCACAGAAAAAAATATTAATTTATTGTTATTTTATTTATATATTATGTAGTTATACACATGTTCAAATCAATGAACCTTTTTTGTAGATTACCTTTAAAATAAATTACGGCTCGCCACTGATATATATTTATACATATTTATTTTATTTATTTATTCATATTTTTCGCTTACAAACTATAAATTAATAATAAAAATAATGTGACCTCACTGGGGTTTCCCGTGCCGAGGACACTTAACAATTTAGTTTTTTTTTATTACATTTCAGAATAAACAAAGAAGACTCACTTAAAAAACAAACATAATTAAACAAATATTCAGAAATATAAATAGGTATAAAGGGTGTTCTTTAAACCCTGTCACATCCGAAACCAGGATGATCAGTTTGGGGAAGAAGACACATTGGCATATTTAAAAAAATATTTAGAACGAAGAAAATTTGTAAAAATTAAATATTAAAAAGAACAAATGGTTGCTTACTTCTGCAGGGGAGAAGCGAAGGGGGCGCGGCCGCGTGGTTAATGGTGTGTCAGACTTCCTCCTCTCATCTCCTCATTTCTCCCCTGCAAAAGTTAGAAACCATTTGTTTTTTAAATATTTTATTTTTTAAAACTTTATTCGTTCGAAAAAAAATTTTTAATGTGCCAATATGTCTTCTTGTTCATACTGATCATCGTGGTTTCGGATGTGACAGGGTTTAAAGAACACCCTGTATATGAGTAAAAGGGTTTATTTGTTTGTGTTTGTATGAGAGTAAGTGTAGAGGTGTATTAGGGTGTATTTGTGTGAGAGCATTGTGCGCATTAATGGAAAAAAAGCCTTATCATAATAAAAAGGAGTATTATCAATATTTTGAGTTACATATGACACGCAACTCGAAATGAAATGGTAATTTTTATTTATTTATGTAAATGATTCTAGTTTTTTATTTTCCTATTACGTTTTCGTTTATTAAAAAATATCAAATTTAATAAAAAGTGCATCTTAAACCTTTAATTAACAATTGTGTGGCGATTATAAAGTTCCGACTTTGTTGCAACAGAGAATGAAAACATTTTTGAGAAGGAAATATAGAAGTATAGGCGTTGACTGAGCTTAAGACCTGTAATTGGCTGGTTGAAGTGGTCACTTTACACACTGTGTAACATTCGTTATTCTGCCTATGTTTAAACATCCTTACTCCCCTAACCCTTGCATCTGTTAAGTTTTGTGAAGTAAAAGAGCTGATTCTTTTATCACGTGGGTGAGATTCATCCAGCTGAATCATTTCACCTACTAGACATTGCCTGAAAACATTTAAGAAAATGTACTTCTCCATCTACCAGTTAGATCAACAAGTTTTGAGTATGTCTAAATGTTTGTGAGGAAAACCAGCCTGTCTGCAAACATTTTAAAATACACTGGGCACTGGATTAGTAAATCAAATTCATGATATTTTGGTCGTCTGCTACATGAGGGTAAGGTGGTATATCTTACTCTTCAAGTGCCAGTCCAAAAACAAAGAAATATTGCAGTTTTAACAGCATGTAAAATCAATATATGTTACATTAAACAATTAATTTATTACATAAAGTAAATTGAGGTACATACTCAAGTTAAAATATCAGAGTTCCAAATTGCTAGCTAGAAAAGCTAAGACCATTATTTAAAAAAACTCTCCTCAGACCGGTCATTGCATATGGTGCCGAATGCTGGGATGTGACCAAAAGAGATGAAAATTTGGTATTAGTATTTGAAGGAAAAATATTAAGGAAGATATTTGATGCTGTCAACCAAAACAGAGTCTGGAGGAAACGGTTTAATCATGAATTAGAGGCACTGTATGGCGAACCCAATATTCCACAATTCATAAAATAAGAAGATTACAATGGTTGGACCATGTGCACATAATGAATGATAATCATACCATAAAAAAAGATTTTTACCACTCCGGAAGGCGGACGAAGCAAAGGCAGACCAAAATTAAGATGGCTGGATAATGTGGAAAGTGACATTAGAGCAATTGGCCTGACGAACTGGAGAAGAGCCGCAGGGCGCAGGGAGGAATTGAGACAGATTCTGGAGGAGGCCAGGGCCCACAACGGGCTGTAGCGCCACTGATGATGATGAAATGAAGCTACATCGGTCCGTTATTATTGCATTCTTACTTTTCAGAACATAAATTGTCATTTGAAGAATATGTATCTATGGACATTTTGATTTCAAAGTCCATCTTTAATAGGGAGGTCCGAATCACAATGAAAACGGAATCAGGTCAGCTAATAGAAATGTTAGAAAGAAGTTTATGGTCAAATAATCTCTTTCATATTGGATTAGCCACGCTCAAAGCTCTTTTATATGGATCAGAAACCTGAACGAAATTCGTCGCAAAAGTGGGATTGATACTTTTTGGTTGAAAAATAGCCTTTAACACTTCTCAGCTCTCCAGATATCCCTATGCAAAAAATCATGTTGATCGGTTGCTCCGTTGTGGCATGAAGGAAACACAAACAAACAGATAAACACACTTTCGCATTTATAATATTATGGTGGGGACTGATAAAATTAATCGTAGGAGTAAAATAACAGTGCTATTTTTTTATTCGATATAAAAAAATAAATATTTCGCATGTCTATAATAACATATTCCCCTCATTTAAATAGTTTTCCTCTCTTTGCAATAGAATATTATGATGGATTTTCACCACATGTTATGCATGTGTAGGGTCCATAGTCCATAGTCAATGACACACACGTGTTAAATTAGTTCACCTGAAGTAGACTAATGACCGACGATGCAAAGTCATCATTTTCGGTCAAATCCAATACCACTTATATTACAACTCTAGCAATATTGCACATAAAGGCGGGATCGTCGCCCTGCAGTACATTCACATCGTCCCTACCATGAAGAAATTAACTACAAAGGAATATGGTCTATAAAGAGACCACAGGACGCAGCCAAAATCAGTCAGCCCGTTCAGTTAATCAGCCCAACAAGATCAGTGCAGTTCACTCAGCTCCAGCATGTAGTTCAAGTGCAGTATCTTCAACCCATCATCGACGTCACACTCGTCCGACATAATTCATTATTTATTCGCCATGTAATAAATAAACATCAAACAGCGTCCTCCTGTTTTCTCTGTCAATCTCTTACTGGGGTAGGAGCTCCAACCAAACCCTCAACTACCCAAATCCTACATATTTATCAAAAAAATTACGTATCTTGTTCAGAATTTTGTTCACGATTTTCAGCAATTTATTGGTTACTTTTCTGATCCGTCTAAACGGTATTTAGTATTCATTCATCGATTTTAGTTGTTGGTGTCGCTTATGACAATTTTTTTTATCGTTAAAATGTCGATACTCACTTCAACGGTTAGCGGACATCTAGACATGACAATATAAACGTTTAACAAAATTCTTAGACATTCTTCATTTATTTATTTGTTTGTTGTGCGGTAATTCAACTCGAAGGAAGTGTTAAATGTAAAGTTATAGGACATCAAAAAAACTAAAAATCTTATATGCCCGTACTAAAGAGAAAATTTCTGATATGAAAATAAATACATAAAGGTAAACACATAAATTATAAATTCATAAACGTATTTTCTTTCTAAAAATATATAGATAAATCATAAATTTGTAGGTATATACAGTCCATTAAAATTTTCAATAAACTTTGAATACGTACGCGTGACAGAACGTTTTCAAATAAAATTTTCTAGTCTGCCTACTCATTCAAATGAAATTATTCGTATGTTCACTAGGTTCACCGACAGGTACTAACAAACTAACCCGCCCGTTCCTATGATGTAACCTCATTGTTACTCATTTATGAGCATTGAGATATAATATATAGAGATAACACTTCATACAAATCCGAGCTAAAAAGTCGTCCCTAAAGGAAAGGGAATAACCAAACGGAGATTGCAAGTGTCGTCACGTCATATCACTTTAGCTTTGGCAAGCAAAACACGTAGTACAGTAAAAAGCACGGACTGTTTACATCGGTCTACTATAAGTTCAATTAAGTATGTCACCCCCTTCCGCATACGCGTCACCTTTGTTTGTCGTTTCGCGATACTCACGAATTGGAAGCATACTAAATAAACGTTTTTTAACATTAAAATAGATATTTTAAACAAGTGTTACTTAAGATAAGAACATTACTTACCGGTGAAAGGTTATACCATCGCTTTTCCAGATCGATTTGTGCAGAATCTTAGCGTACATTTAGGCATTTTAGTAATTACGAGGAGATAAAAGTTCAAAAGTAGCCGGGTACTGCTCGCAACAGACTGAAGTCCGTTCTATCAAACATATATTATGTCAATTGGCCGCAGGTTGAGGGACCATATTTTGAACGCTCATGATTACTCTAGTTATATACCTCAATGTTTACGAGTAGTTTTGTCGGCTTCAGTTTGATGTGCGTACGCATTTTCTGGACTTGTATAATTCCATGGATTACAGTTTTATTCTTACAATAGGTAAATCAAACAAAAAGGAAGAATTTATAAATTGTTAGTATTGTTGTAAGCTATCTCACTAGGTACAACTTGCACTGAGATTTCCAGCAATGATTCGTTTAAAACTAGGTGCCGACATAATCACAAAATACAAACATACTCGTACTCGTTTATATTAAATATTAACAAAGTGATATATTAAGTGATAAAAAATGTAACAAATGTTAGCAAAAAAATGTAAATAAATAATAAATTAGTATCATGTAAAATATCATCCCATCGTGTTACAGAAGTCGGTTTTGTTATTATATTCTCTCTTGACTTATCAACTATTAGATAATGTTTTTTTTAAAATAATAAGTTTTGTTACTTTATATTATAATACAGCTATTCGTCGGCTTACGACCGCGATCGGTTCCGGAAAATAGGTCGTAAGTCAATCTGGTCGTAAGTCGGGTCATGCAATAATTTCCTTACATTTCAACAATGTTTGAGTATGTGCAAATGCTTGCAGACTGGCTGGATTTCCTCCCTATGGAGTTATTCATATCTAAATTTATTGCAACAGAGAGGGAAAACATTATTGAAAAGGGAATATGAAAGTCTAAGCATTTACAGGGCTTATGACCTGATATTGGCTGGTTTAAGTGGCCACTTTTCAAACTCTGTAACGTTTATCATTCTCCTCGTGTTTAAACATCCACATTTTCTCAACTCATCCGTCTGTTGACTTTTGTGAAGTAAAGGAGCTGAAATCTTTATCATGCGGGTACGATTCACCCGGCTGAACCGTCTACTAGGCAACGCCTGACAACAATTGTAAATGCCTAGACTTCCATATTCCCTTCTCAATAATGTTTTCCCTCTCTGTTGCAATAAATTTATATCCTTACATTTTATTTTTTTATTTATTATCATATTATATTACATACACAAAATTATAATTTATACAAAGTTACTTTAACTTTCTAACTAGGGTTTTTTACTCCGTTCTATGACAGTCAATATAAAAACAGTAATCAATATATAGAAACAGTTATAAAGGTAGTGGACAGAGTGAAAAACAAAGTAAAAAACATTTAAAAAAAAACAAAACCCAGTAAAACTCGAAGTAAAAACAGAATTCACAGTAAGAAACATATTTAAAGTCGTAGTAAAAAAATAAATATATGTGTAAAGCAAAAAGCATATTTAAAAAAACATAGCGAAATACCGAGTTAAAAGACAAAAAAAAACATAGTAAAAAAAAGTATAATATGTAATAAATAAATGTACATGTACACAGTAAACATATACAATTACTTATTTATTTAACACTTTATATACATAATATATATACATATAAGAGCGGACATATTGCTTTAAGGTAATTTCTTCCTACCTACCCAAATCGCTCAGTTTGAGAAAATTATAAATACATGGACATATTGAATCTTACAATTTTATACAAAAATTAAAAACGAAGATTAACAAAATAAAAATATATTTTTAAAAAATAACACTATACTATGAAGAGAGAAAAGGGGATGGGAAAGAAAGAAGAAGGATAAAGGAACAATTTAAATAGGAGGTAAGAAAATTAGAGCGGTGGCAGGGTATTAAAAAGGTCCTCTCGTTGCTAGAACGAAAACATAGTCCGTGTTGTGAAAGAGGTTGAATGAGCTCTTTCAAATAAACAGGTGAAGTGGGATTATTTAAGATATTGTGAAGAAGTGATAGAATGTGAATGTTTCTTCTATGCCTGATACTGAGCCAGTGTAGTTGCGTGCGATACTCGGTTATGTGGTCAAATTTGCGAAAATCAAAGATATAACGTATTCAAATATTCTGCAATCGTTCTAGCGTATCAAGTAATTCAGAGTTAGCATCTGTATAACATACATCCGCATAGTCAAGGAGTGGAAGAAGTAAGCTCTGGACTAATGTTTGCTTAACATTAATTGCCAAGAAATTCTGTAAACTTTAAAGTGAGTGCAAATTGCTATAAAGTTTACGACTAACTTCGTTAACCTGATCGTGCCACCCTAAATGCTTATGAATGATAGTACCTCAGTTTTTGAAGTCATGAATGGGATTTCTTTACTATCTATTTTGAAAAGGGGAAGTGTGGAAAAATTCACTTTTGAATACATTTGTTTACTACCAACAAGTACAATTCGGGTTTTTGTTGAAAATATGAGAAGTTCATGTTTTTTGTTCATGAAGAGATATGCCCGAGTGCAAGTGACATTACTTTATGTGTTTCAACAATGTGATATATTATTATACGACGAAAATGAAAGAGCGTGTCACTGTCATTTACCGGGGTTCACTATGTTTCTTTTTTTTAGTATTTTGGGTTGGTATGTGGTTCAATAATCATTACCTTTTTCAGAAATCTCGATTTTTTGTATTCAGCGCAAGCGGACAATTGATCGCGGATTGTGGTCGTAAAGTCGAACAGTCGTAAGTCGCATAGGTCGTAAGTCGACGAATAGCTATATACGCAGCGGGAGATCATTGTGACATTTTTTAACACTAATTGTAAAATTTAATAACGTTGTACAAAAGAACTTGTATATTTAGGTACCAATAAAAAAAATTCTAAAGTCCGTTCATTATTACAAGAATTTCCGAACAAACAAACTTGATATCCTACGGAGAAAAGCCTAATATCATCATCTTAATCTGAACGGCACGGTAAAATAAGGGTGGATTGACGTTTATTAGATTCGGTTGTACCTATTTAAATTTGAAAATATTTATATTTATTAGTTTTTTTATAAAACTCTATGGTTAATGATTTTGATAAAAATATCAATTGAAACGCCTCAGTTAATGTATTAAAATTATATTGTAAAACTTAACTAAGGAGATTTCTTTGATTATTTTATGAAAATCATTATTTAAATTCAGCGAGTACTCCCAGGTCCCAAAATCCTGCAGAAAGAAATTGGTTAGAGATAAGTCGGTCTCATGGTGTATTAGTTATTGCGTTTGTCTGGCATTTAATAAATAAAAAAAATTAAAATTCATGATTTTTATTTAGAAATTTTGCTGGTCTATCTTTAAACCGTATCTTTATTAACAATATTTTGAGTTTGTTTAAATTTTGTACACAAGGACTGGATTCAACTCCCTGGGGAGCTGTTTATATTAACATTTTACAACAGAGATGAAGAACATTTAAGAGAAGGTAATATAGAAGTCTAGGCATCTACAGGGCTTATGACCTGTCAATGGCTGGTTTATGTGGCCACTTTACACACTGTGTAACATTCACTATTCTGCCCATATTTGAACATCTATATTTCTTATTTTTCTTTCATATGTTGATGTTTGTGAAGTTAAAGAGCTGAAATCTTTATTTATGCGGGTGAGATTCATCGAATTGAATTATTTCACCTACATACAAGCCAACGCCTGAAAATCTCATTTGATCAACTATATTACCTTCTCTTAAATGTTCTTCATCTCTGTTGTAATATTTTAGTATCTTTATTATGTCATTTATTCATTGTTGACTGTATGTTTCTGTTAAATAAATAAATAAAACAATTGATGTCGATCCACCCTATGTATTTTATCATGCCGCGTGGATTTTGCCGTGGTTTGAAATGGGCTGATCATGTGATATCACGCTGTGGTCTCGTGGTTTGCACGTGCACACCGCATCGATCGGTCCAGTCTCCGTGAATGTATTTTAGTTTAGCTTTCGTGTTCTTGTTGAGCTTAATGTACAGCGATTTTTGTTATCTGTTTTTTTTAGTAACTTTCAAGTTTTATTATATTTAGAGGGGACATTAAATAAATCGTTAAGTGTTTTAAAGATGCAGGTTAAATCTGAAAAAAAAAATAATAGTATGACATTTTAGCATAGTCTGATTTGTTTTATAATTATGTATTAAAAAAAACATTGTTGTACGGAACAAAATTGAGTGCACCAATCAAAAACCAATTGGCATCTAGGTAGGTTCTTGTACTTTGTGATGGTAACATTCTTGTATTCTATAATATTCTATTTCAAACCAATGGCATTGTAGGTAGGTGCGCCTTGCATATACCAAAATAATCAATTTCCTCAAATGTAGAGCATTATCATTAGATCAATTTCTATCTAACTCTGCATTCGAACAAATTTGAGTTAGGTGTTATTGTACTGATTACTGATTAGGTACTAATTCTGTGTGTTAGCACACGATATTACTATACACGAATTCAACCGAACGAAGGCGTTTGCGATCGTTTATGTTAACTTAACATGCATTGCAAATTACCTGGCATTCGAACAACTTTTTTTTTATGAATGCAGTCAGTTGATAGAATTCCATTTCAATTATTGATAAGGTATCCATAAACGAAATATTATTACTGGTTTGAATTCTACGTTTATTTTTAAACAACCTATTCAAGAGTATACAGTGCGACGCGTTTTGTCTAGTTATATTTTGATAATGTCTTAAAAATACAAAATACGTCACACTGAATACTCCTGTACAATATATAACTAAGCGTATAAGTAAAATTAAATCCAGTTATAATATACTACATTTTTAAATACCTAACAAATAATTAGAATGAAAGGTTGGCACTTTTATCGCTTTTGCGACAAACTGGTACAGCATTAAAGAACTTTAAACTATACATAATCGTTTTTGGTAGTCTATGAAATTTAATTATCCGGGTGTTGATATTTTGAAGAAGTAGTTGCATTTGTGTATACATTTTGAAGAAGTAGTTGCAACTGTGCCATACATACAAAATTCATCATCATCATCATTATTTCCTTTCCGCACATAATGGTGCATATGACACTACATTGGTACACCAATCGCAGTGTATTTTGACCATTTTTGCTACATAAAGGTAAAATGATCAGTGTTACGTTACAGATACCAGTCCAGGGATTATGAAATATTCAAGTGTAAAAACACATTTTTAAATAAATATTTCATGTCAAGTATGTCAGGAATTGAAACCGAAACCTCTTGCATGGTAAGCAATCGCACTGACCACTACACCACGAGGCTACGAAATTAGATATAATATTAAAAATATACAATGAGGAGAAATGCATAATCTCAAAATTCATTGTTCGAGGGTTTAAAACTATACAATGAGTTAGCTGAAGAAATATAAAAAAAAAAGCCTTAATATATTTCAAATCAATTTGCAATAATAAAAAAATATATACTTTAAAGTATAAAGTACGTAATCAAAAATGTATATCAGTTATTAGGATGTTGTGAAATTGTAAATTAAAAACCGTTAATAAATAAATAAACTAAGTAAGTGGATTGAAGTGTCAACCTGTTAAAATTTTTTGAATAATTTTTTTGATTCATAGCAAGGGTTTCTATTTCGTGTTGCCTAACAAACTTTATCGTCAAATTTCAAAGTATTTTATTGGGTACCGATTATTTTTATTAAAAACTCATAAAAAAATTGAAATACCAACAAACGCAATGAACATAAACAGGACTAAACGACACCTCAATAAATGGCACTAGTGTCGTTTTTCTAGTGTGTATGGTCGAATATGTTACGGATTTTAAGATAATTGTATGTGATACGATCGAACTTTTTGGCATTCGTATTCGTGTTCGTTTTCGACTCCGCACATTATTTACGAACATAAATTTCTATGCCATCCTATGCTGGGACCTTATATTACTAATAGTAATACATTCCTCAAAGGGCCAGTTACATATTTCTTCCGGCGAACTAACAGTAGTCTGAATTACATTTCACGATATATTTAATTGGCACTGAAAAATGATTGAGGAACCGCCTTATTTTGAGTCGGATTTAATTATTAAATTACATGGTAGTCAAGAATCAGAAAAATCTCTAACATCATAAAGGACTTGTGCTTAATTATGTTCAGAATAACATTTCGGAGGTTGTGTCCGTCACATTGTCTATGCTTTTCTATAAAGTTTCGGACGTATTTGTAGGTAAGCACTGAACACTAAAAATATATGTTGGGAAGAAAAATCCTCAAGTATTATTTTATTTTTAAAATGATCAAACATTTACATGATGTTTATATTTAATATTTACCAAGGTAAATATATTTTTTTTGAAGTCTTCGAATTTTTACAATCGTCTGAAAAGGGCTATCGGACCATTTCACACATTGATAAAAATCTACATGGCACGATGAAATAATAAATTATTTTTGAGAATGTTATAGCATTCTGACCATGGTCTTTTGCTTCGCTCTTCCCAGTAGCTCAGTCACAAATTACTATCGACGTGCTAATAAGCGAAGTGATAACAATTTCTCGCCATGGTTGTTTATCGTATTCGCGATCACAATGCAACATCCGCGAACACCTAATATTAAATGTCAAAATATTTACGTTTCGCGTCGTATAATCCTGCTGCGCAATCACATACGAGTATATGAATTTCACCGGTGGAAATATGGAAAATATTCCAAAACTGATATTTTTATTTATCATGCTATTTATTGCATTTAGTCGGCAGTTGGCAATCCAAATGTCAAAAAAAGCAGTCGCCATA
>NW_028278697.1:0-27397 GCF_059751315.1 Micrasema longulum | reverse complement strand
TAACAACTTTGTTTTTAACCACTAATTTTTATTTTTCACCGACCGGTTTTAAAGCAAACAAGCTTCTTCGTCAAGGTTTACGTAACTAATGAATTGATTCCTTTTTTATTTCCATCATGTTCACTAAATACTACACGTGGACCCAATAAATCAAGTGGTTTTTTCCTTACACGGGTGGTAATTTGATATCATTATTTTCGAAGTAAGACAGGAGAGGACTAAAAGAAATATTGTTTATTTGGTTGTTAATTAATGTTGTCTAATTGTAATATTTTATTTTCAACATGAAGTACTTTTAATCCAGTGTCTTTATTGAAGTTATGATTATTTTCTATCAGATGATTTGCGAATTCAGAAAAAATATTATTATTTAAGCATCTTAAGTGTTTTTTTTTTTATTTATATCCCTACAGAGATGAGGTAGAATTTTTTCAAATTCAGGATTATGGATATTCGAGCGTTTACAGGGCTTATGACCTGTCATTGGCTGGGTTTAAGTGGCCACTTTTAAGTAGGTACTACAACATTCCCCATTCCGCTTATTAGCGAATATCCATACAGGTAACATTTTTGATTTTTGTATATATGTTATTAAATGAGAAACCATTCACAAGCGAGTTGGAGCGCTCTTTAAGCGCTCTTAAGTGTTCTTAAACAATATTTTTTTTTCGGCTTTCTACACAACTAATAATATTGGAACATTGTTAAAAAATCACAAAGACAAAGTTCATAAATATAATAAATCTGGAATATACCAATTCAATTGTAATGATTGCGATTCAATCTACATCGGAAAAACTAAAAGAAACTTTAATATTAGAGTAAAAGAACACTTTAGATATTATGTATCTTTTTTGGGTGATACCGTGTATGTTGGATTTGATCCGACGTTTCGGCTACCATTGCAGGAGCCATCTTCAGGGAAAACTGTGTGAAACGTCGGATCAAATCCAACATACACGGTATCACCCAAAAAAGATACATAATATTGATAATAGTGACCGTGAAAACCTTCGCACCTATTTAACACTTTAGATGCTTAAATAATGATAATTTTTCTGAATTCGCAAATCATCTGATAGAAAATAATCATAACTTCAATAAACACTGGATTAAAAGTACTTCATGTTGAAAATAAAATATTAAAATTATACAACTTAGAAATCTTAGATATTAAAAAAGCGATTCATAATAAGAAAACAATAATTAATAACCAAATAAACAATATTTATTTTAGTCCTCTCCTGTCTAACTTCGAAAATAATGATATCAAATTACCACCCGTGTAAGAAAAAACCACTTGATTTATTGGGTCCACGTGTAGTATTTAGTGAACGTGATAAAAATAAAATAAGGAATCAATTCATAAGTTACGTAAACCTTGACGAAGAAGCTTGTTTGCTTTAAAACCGGTCGGTGAAAAATAAAAAATGGTGGTTAAAACAAGTTGTTTTATTTATTTTATTATGATGAATTTATTTATTTATTTATTAACGGACATTGTCCATGTATACAATTTATAAGCTTTAAATATTACAATAAAAGAGTAGTTTAAAACATTTAAAGAAAAAAGAAAGATGCATTGACAAACATAAGGGACATCGAGACAAGATCTGGACTATTTATTTAGTGCTCGTTTAAATCGTTGTAAACTTAAACCAAAAAAGTCCAGATCCTGTCTTGAGTTAACAATACGACAAAGGCGGGTCATTGGAGAATTTAGGCCATAGTTTGTTCTATGCTAATCGATGAACAGTACTTCATTGTTTCTCAATCTACGAGTCGGAATATTGAATTTTACTTGTCCCAGTAATGATGGAACATCGATTATACCATTTAGTATGCCGAACATATCTATGGAGTCAATATTAGTTCTACGTTTTTGTAGACTAGAAATATTTAACATCGACTCTATTTCAGCATAAGAATAATTATCTCTCTCTAGTCTAAGCATCCACGCTATTTTTCGAAGCAAGCGATGTTGGACTGATTCAATGTGATTTATGCGATTGACATAGAATGGAGACCAGACCACTATTCTAGGAGGCATATTCTAGAAGAGGGCGAACAGTTGAGCAATAAAGAGTTTTGATTGTACGGACATTAGTAAAATCAGAGGATATTCTGTTAATGAAGCCAAGTAATTTCAGTGATTTATTTACTGTATTATCTATATGCTCGTAATAACGACAAAGTTAGTGCTTCAAATGTAATGATTTGTATTTCAGGATCCGGAGGCGGAAGCGTTCTTCGCCAAGTGCTACCAGAGGTTTCTGGACGGTGATGAGAATATTCCTAAAGGGGACGAAGGTGACTATATATTCTTATTTTTATACAGCTTAGAGTACAGCTTTATTCTTGCAATAGCTTACACAATTTATTGTTGTGTTTCTGATACTATATAATATTTGTGATGATATACTCGTGTGTCTGTGCCAACTAATTGCTCGTCCCAACTCTTTTAGTCCCATGGAGTTGGGACTTACGTCTCAAAATTTAAATTAAAAAGAAGCACAACTGACTTAAAAAATATCAATACCCTTAAACCTGTTGTGGGTGTGTGTGGCGTTTTGCTTACCTGTCGGGGTCTCTCTGTGCACGCTGTGTGTAACTTTTATACTCACAGGCGTGTGCGTGAGGTAGGATTAGGCTATCTTCCTTTTCACCTGCATCCGTCCGCTCGGGACCTCGCGTCCCTGCTGGAGCCTGCAATCTGTCCCGCCGGTACCTTATGACCTCTCGCTTGACACCTCACTACGTTCTTTTCGGAAGGTGGCGGGGAAAAGGATTCACATATATATTATCACACAAGAAATAAGAACGGCTTACTTACATGGATAACACTATTAATTTTGTAAGAAACTGGCGTGTAATACAAAGATATTTTATTACACATTCAATAAAAATCTAACTTAATTCCAATTTTATATCTAACACGTGTTTTATAGAAGACTGATTCTATGTGAGGAAGCACGGCAGTCGAGTTTCGGACAAGGAGAGAAGGACGGGCCTTGAACTTCGCGCCTTTTATAGCCTTTGTTCTTGTCTCCCTCTGCTTCCGGCTGGGTATCGAACCGCAGGCTGGTAACTTAACGAGCTGCGTTCGCTTGCGTGGTTTCGCTCCTCGGTAGGTCCTTGAGGATTGTCTATGACGGAGGCGCCACACTCTCTTCTGTTCCCTAGTTCACCCTCACCCAGAGTCTTCTTCGCAGTCTCGATCCCGGGGATCGGTTTGCAGCAAAGTCCCGCATCGGTCTCTATTTTCCGCAGCCCTCTCTGTAATTTGTCCCCTCGGCCATTCCCTCTATGATGCGCGCAGGAGACCCGACTCTCATGGCGCATAATGTGACCGCTCCATCGGGCTCGCCTCTCTAAGATGGTTTTGATTAGGTGCCTGTCTTCTTCGATTCAGTTGAGATGTGGTCTCTCCAGAAAATTCCTAATATTTTTCTGTAGCACCACATCTCGAAGGCCTCTAGTCTTTTTTTATCTCTTTCGGTAAGGCGCCATGTCTCACAACCGTACATCAATATGCTCCATACATATGTCTCGGCAAGTTGCTTGCTGAGTTTTAGATTGATATTATTCGACTCAAAAATCTTTGATTTTTTGTTAAATGCAAGCCTCGCTCGGTGTATGCGGCAGTTGGCTTCTCTTTTTGTTCTCCCATCCCAGGTGATCCTGCTTCCGAGGTACACAAACTCTTTTGCGTTTTTCGGAGTTGCTCCTGACATTGCTATATTCATTCGCTGCCATTACGGACCACAGTCATTACTTTGGTTTTCCTCATGTTTATTTTCATATTATATTTAGTATTTAATAAATTTTCCATGCACCTAGAGTATCCTCTGTTATCTGGTCTCCATATTATGATGTTCACATCAAGAATATTGAATCAGTTCAACATCGATTTTTAAGAAAGATAGTCTGGAGGTTGGGCTTATCCAGAGACCTATATACCAGTGGCGAGCCGTGCTTTATTTTATAGGTAATCTATTAAAAATGTTCATTAATTTGTACTACATATAAGTACTTACATAACACGTAAGTAATGTAATTATAAATGACTATTTTTTTGTAATTCTGTGAAAATCAACTCAAACAACAATTATTATTAAGCACGCGATAAACGTAGTTTTATTCTACACTATTTTTATACAATACTTGCACAAAAGTTCATTAACAAATATCACAATGACATTCCGCGGGTATTTCCATTATGATCTGTCATTGACAGTACTGTCAAGACTTGAGCACTGGCCGATTTCTTTTAAAATGAATAATGCCTGAAACGGCCACTGCGAACGCCACCTGTCCTATGTGATACATAATATGTCAACGGTATCCCATCAAAGAAAAATAGTCCTTCGGAAATAATGTTCGAAATACTAGTTTCCAAATAGAGAATCTTCTAAAAATATTTGTAATCTGCGAGTTTGTTTTAGTACTAAAAAAGCCGACTTGGGTTAAAGACGAAAAATACAGTGTACTTTTTTGTATGGAAGAATAAGCTGAGGTAATCGGCTAGTTTCATCGTTCAGTAAGAATGGGCTGGGCACGCTTCATAGATATTTTTTTGTAGAAAGATATAATCGGTGATTTATAATAAATGACAATTACTTTATTTTTTTTCCCGTAAACATGGTTACTATAATTCATTATTATTTAAAGTCAAATATAATGGTAAGCTGTGCATAATCGCTTACTTTGATGATTCGCCCCTGCTATATACGTATAATGAGTTAGAAACTAGCTTAAATATATCTTCTCTTCGAGACCGTCGAAATAAATCCCATCTTCTAGTTCCATTTAAAATTCTCAACTCACTCTTTGATGTGCCTGAACTACTGGCTCGATAAAATTAAATATCCCAACTAGAAACCTCAGAAAAAACATACTCTTTCATACCGATAACCATAGAACTAACTTTGGTTTTCATTCCCCTAGGCCCAGAATTCTCAGGTCTGCCAACAAACATACCAGTCTTGATGTCTTCGATAACAAGTTGTCTTCTTTCAAACGATCACTGAATCAAATTCAATTATAAACACGTCTCCCGCTTCCACTCCCACCGAGTCTACTGTATACCATTGTGTCTTTGTATTGTCAATTATAATAATTTTCTATGTATACGTCCTTAAAAATGCCCGTTGGGCGTATATATAAATAGATGATGTGTAATAAACTGGCTTTAAGTAAATAGACAAATAAATAATCAAAATTGTGCAGATGCTGTCCCGGTTTGTGAGCGCTGTCGCTGCGTATGTGGCCGGCCGCGCTTCTACTGCCCCAAGCAGAGAGATTTAACCATAACGGAGAATATAGACAAGTGAGTCACACAACTGTTATTATTATTATTATTATCTCATCTGTATATATCGAGACGGTATACTTAACTTCTGTACTATCTGTATCTACCTCGGTATGTTCTACCTGCTTGTCATATCCACATCATATGATCGAAACAAGCCAATGGAATGACCGCAAACAATTACTCCGCGTTCCTTACGTCATTAACATTTAAAATAGTTCTCATTTATATTTTAAATAGGCTTCTGTAATAAAAAGTGCTCACTGCAAAGCGATTATAAACTCCGATAAATCCTAATTCAAGCAAAAAATTCTCGCTTGAACATGACTTTGCATGACTTTTGGAAATCACCTAGACGGTACGCTTAACGATCGTCTGTATGTATCTACCGATCTGTACCGATCGACTACAAAGCCGGCTCCTATAACGTCTCGATACATACGCTAGGAAAGATAGTAAAACAGATGGAAAAAATATAATAACTAAATTATTTTTTAGAGTGGTAACTTTCTGACGCGTATAATCTGTGTCTGACGCCTAGATGCTCTTATTTGTTAATAGGACAGAACCAAAATATCTCTCAAGAAAACTCAAAATATTGTTGAAAAATTCACCTAGTCCATGAAGAAGTATAGAAATTGAAAAAATAACATTTTCAGGCGTTGCCTAGTATGTAGGTGAAATAATTCAATTAAATGAATCTCGCCCGCATAAATAAAGGATTCAGCTCTTTAACTTCACAAACATCAACAGATGAAAGAATTGAAAGAATATAGATGTTCAAAAATGGGCAGAATGGTGAATGTTACACAGTGTGTGAAGTGGCCACTTAAACCAGCCATTGACAGGTCATAAGCCCTGTAGATGCCTAGACTTCTATATTACCTACATACAATGTCTTCTCCTTTTTATATAATATTTTTATTTTAACTTTTTTAGAATTCATTATTTTTCCCCTCTCCTCCTGCATTCATAATAAATTAGTGTGTAATTTGTCTTACTTTTTTTAATTATTCTTTTGTCCTTGTTTTATATAAAGACTGTATGATTTCATTTATAAATAAATAAAATCTTAAGTCTGGTCATGTCAAGAGCAGACAGAACCGGCGTGTATGACAAGATGTATGAATGTGGAAGAAGCTAGGAATGTGTGCCAGGATAGACGTGTGTGGCGGTCCATTCTCTCTGCTTACCCCTACGGAGAAATGGCGTGATGGTAGTAGTAGTAGTAATATTTATTATATTTATAAAGATATTATAGTTATTAGACGCAACGCGTACTGGCTACACATCGCCGCGCTCCGGGGAGTGAGGGTCGAACAAGACATTTATTTGATGAGTCATTATTAGGTTGAAAAAAATAATAATAAAAGCACTTTGATAAAGACAATAGATCCTGTTTACTGCATACCAAAATAAAACTGGGACGAGTTTGAGTTTGGGTATCGTCTATTGTCTTGTTAACCTTAATTATAAGTTAAGGAATGCTATCTTTGTTTAGTTTTTATATTTGACTTTTTGTGCTGTTACATGTTCACTTAATTGCCATACTTACTAGTTCTTTGCTCAATGTATTATTATTGCGTTTTTTAAAAATATTTTTTATTATTAACTTTTTAAAATCATTCTTATGTTGTTGAAATTCCATTTGTCGATGCGTTTTGAAGCTGCAAGACTTTTTGTGATGTTAGCTATCATATTATGTAAATGTTATCAACTATCAAATATCTAAATTTAGTAAATGGGGTCTAGAATTTCAACCGTCCATGCGCTCAGTAGCTGCGAGACTTGTTGTAATCTAACTTCTAATTTTATAAATTTGCTTTTTATTTCGTTTTTAAAATATCACTTAAGCTCTAAACTTCATTGTCAAATAAAAATGTAAATAGGGGCTAGATTTCTTATTGTCCATGCGCTCTGTAGCTGCAAGACGTTCTGTTATCTAGCTCATATATATCATAATTGGAGTCGAGGAACTATAGTCCCAATTGTCCATGCGCTCTGTGCTGCAAGACGTGTTGGGATATTTATTTATTGTACAGCGCCATTGAGGTGATTTTCACAAAAATGGCGCTATAGAAATTATCCAAACATTATTATTATTATTAATCACATAATTTTATTTTAGGTCAGATCAGGGCTGGTATTCCAAACGCTCTCGTGGCCGTATTATCTCGTGTATTTACATACAAAATACTCGAGAAAAACGGTTTCCTCGTGCCACGATAGTGTCAGGTCACCAAACACATGTCTTTATTTATTCACTAAGATTATGGATAATTTAAATAATATAATTACATCAACTCAAATAAGTCACTAAGATTATCGGCAAACCGGAATGAAACAATCACAATGCTCAATTGATCGTTTTAATATCTAAATTCTCCGAGTAATAAAGAGACCGATGTAATGGTTTTGTGTAACGGCGTCCAGAGAATTTCCTACAATCACTCTCTTTATCTTTGTGATGTGCCTCTGTTCCAGTTTCACGCGGCTGGCTCCGCAGCTGCTGATCCTGCGGCTGGACACGCTGTGCGCCGCGCTGTGCGCCCGCCACAGCGCGCACCTCGCCCAGCTGCTGGCGGAGGGGGCCGTCACGACTCTGCTCCAAGGTAAGCGTGACCTCGCATGTCTGATGCGGTACGGACTTTTCGCTCGGGCAGAATCGGGTTGCAGTCCCGTCACGGACCTACGGGTCAGAGGTCCGAGGTTCGAACCCCACTCTACCCCGACCCGGTTCCCAATTTCCAATGGTGAGTTATTTTTAACTCGTCAAAGATGGCCCCCGCAGTTCAAATATTTTAATCATGTTTAAGTACGTCTGCCTGATTTTATAGGCTGCGGCAGAAAAGACGAGTGTTAGACGAATTTCATTTGTGCTTTGAGAATGTTCGTTGTTAAACCTAAATTTTTCGCTTTGCAGAATTGTGGCGGCGGGCGGCGGCCATGCGCGCCGGCGGCCTGGCGCTGTCCAACATCCTGGGCGCGTCGCGGCGTCGTCTGGCCACGGTGTGCGGCCGCCTGCTGGCGCCCCACCGCTACCTGACGACCGTCTACCGCGCTTGGGCCGACCGCGCGGCCGCCTCCCGAGTCATCCATGTGAGTGCAAGTTCCATAACGTCCTGCCGGGAAAACAACTTTTTGACCAAAAATTGACAGTCGATTTTTTTATCTGCGCTGCTATTCCGAACGTTTTTATGGTTAACCATAACTAATCGAGGATGTGGTACGCATTCTTGTGTTTTTGAAAGGTGGCCCTAGCAAAAGCCGTCTTTTTCCTATTAATGTCTTTTGGACTGACATTTCATAAACGAGCGACAGGATTCTGACCATAGTTGGCGTGACCGCGAACACGTTAAAACCTTTCCCGTGTGGTTTCAGCTGTCCATGCTGCTGCTGCTGGGAGAAGAGCTTCCCTGCACGGCGGAAGCCCTTCGGAGCTTCTCCTCGCTGCTGGCCATGATGACGGAGGCGGAGACGCTGGACGCCGACGTCACCGTCTTCCTCGGGAACTAGTGAGTACAGAACTGATGATTTTATTTTATTTCATCGGGTAATTCAACAAAGATACATATTAGAAAACATACAATTTGAAGGTATTCGTCGATTCAATTTCACATGCTTACACAGCCTGTAACTGGGAGGGTGGATCATCGGTGGCAGAGCGATGGGGGACCTCAATGCCTATCGATTTAACCCGCTCCCTTCTCCATAAATAAGAGTAGTTTTTAAAATAAGATCTAGAAAAAAAAAAAAAATTATAGTCCTTAAAAGTTAGTTGAAAAATTAAGTTTGCATATTTTTTGGAAAATATTATTTTTATTTGGAATTTAATCAAATAACGACTCAAAACTGTATTGTAGGATAAAAGACCTCCTATTGAGCTACTTGTAAAAAAAAAAAAAATACTATCGTAGACTTAATAGTTCGGCTACACTTGGGACATCCAGCCGAAAATTGGATTTCTACTAAAAATTCTTAAAAATCTGAATAACTTTTAAACGACTGAATATCGCTGAACATACATGGGGGTTAAATCGATAGGCATTGAGGTCCTCCATCGCTCTGCCACCGATGATCCACCCCCCCAGTTACAGGCTGTATATCTTCAAATATAGAATTACACAAGATCGATTGAATTACATTTGTTGTTTTAAACAATGATTAATAATAAAAATAATGTGGCTTCACTGGGGTTACCCGTGCTGAGGACACTTATGTAATTAAAAAAAATATTTTTACTTGTGAGAATATACAAAGAAGACTCAATATACAGAGAGAAATGACAAAATGTTCAGACAGCAGTCCTTATAATATAGCTTGATTAGAATGACAGTTTTCAGCAAATGTGATGACATAACTTTGTAGTGACAAAGGAGTGATTTATACTGACACACAAATCATTCATATCTGGCGTTAATTATTTTTTTTTAATACAATGCTTGACATATAAATCAACATGATTATATAAAATCAGCTTTAAAACTAAAATAAACCTAATTATTAATGACGTTCTTACAAGGTTACATCATTTTGCAAAAATGTTTGAGACGGGACAAATTGATCAATGTAAATCGATCGAATAAAAAAATAATTAATTTTATGTTGTTCACGAAAAAAGTATAAACGTCTTATTTTTTGGTGAATAATTGTCTTAAACACACTATAATAGGCTTGTTTTTGCGTTTTTATATCAATTTTCGGAAACAGAGTTTCACGTTTGCATGAAAAAACTGATTAAATCGATTTGATCGGTACATGGTCAGTGCTCAGTACTTCCCCACCACTAGTCACATTAGTTTGGCAGCTGTCATTTTAAGGACTATAATTTACGTATACCTTTATAATTTATATTATAAAATGCACAATAAAATAACCAAAACCTAACATTTGTGGAGCAGGTGATTCAGTATTAGTTTGGGCGAATGGGACAATCCATTTTCTTCTACCCTAGCTCCACTATCCATTTTTTATAGCCTTTTTAAACATTTTCTCGTTACTAATTGTTTTAATGAACATTGGAAGTAGGTTATAAATTTGAATTGCATAAAACTCAAAATCCCTTTGTCCGAAAGTGGTACAAGTATGTATTTGTTTCAGTTGTCTTTGTGTTGAGGATCTAGTGATTGTATTATTTGTATGTGTTTTATGGCCGGGGTTATGTCTTTCTTTGTGATTTGTGGAATATTTCTTCAGTAGATGTCTGTCTGTATCTGGACTCGTAGTATTATTTTAATTATGGATTTTTGTGCAACAAATACACTATTTGAAGCTGTGTCACTCGCACCACCCCATCCGATTATACCCTCCTCCAAAATTAATTGGCACAATGCAAAATAAATCTTCTAAGTTCTTTTACATTAAAATTCTGAATCAATTTGAAGTGGTCCGATAGCCTGATCCATTGAGATAGTCAGTGTCAAGTTTGAACAAGTTGTGACTTGTCAGTCGGCTTCCAGAGTAGGAAGAGTTTGGCCGTGTTTATTGTGTTGTATCATGAATATCAAACGACAAGTAAACTTTGAATTTTGTTTTTTTTTTGCAAAAAAGTTCCAAAGAATCTCATGAAATGTTCAAATCATTGGCTCTTCAGAAAAAAAAACCATGCTAAAAGGAAAACGCTTTAACAATATTTCCGACATTGAGAGGGCCACGACGTAGCAGCTGAAGACCCATCCCAAAATGCTTCCAATCTTCGTTGGAATAAGTGCATCGCCAGCCAAGAGGGGTACTTTGAAGGGTAGGTGATGCGAGCAGGCACTACTCAGGGGCGGTTTTGCATGGTCACGTATTCTGAATTAATTCCGAGCGTTTGTTTCCGCAGCCGGCAGTGCGAGCGCGACGAGTACCTGGAGCGCGTGAGCGGCGCGTTCCGGCGGCGCGCGCGCTCGCGGCTGGCGCGGGCCGCGCGCGCCGGGCTATTGCGCGACGCGCCGTGGCGCGCGCCCGCCGCGCCGCCGCCCGCGGGCGAGGCGGCCGAGCTGGCGCGCCGGCTGCCCGCGCGCGCGCCGCGCCGCCTGCAGCGCGCGCTGCGCGCCGCGCTCGCCGCCTGCGCGCCCTCGCTCCTGCCCAAGGTGGAGAGATATTTTTACTTTTATAGCATTAAAAATCATTCAAGTTTTGGAATAACAAATGACCGGTTTCATCACTTTTGCGACATCTTCGAGACTAGTATATGTATTGTAATGTTCAGTGTATTTATACAAAAACAATAAGGTTATTCAAATTAACATATTACAATGGAGATGAAGAACAAAGGCTAGACTAAATTATTTTAATTTAAAATAAGTAGATATTCCATCTTCTGTTGTCACCAGCTGAAGCGGAGAGATAATGTTGTATTTATATATATATTTATGTACATGCCGGTACTTTGTTCTTCATAACTCCATGGTAGGGACAATGTGAATGTACCGCTGGGCAATGATCTCGTCTATATGTGCAATACTTTTAGAGTTGCATAATTCTATTCTTCAACTCTAAAAGTTACGATTCTATAGAATATGATGACTTTCTTCATCGGTCATTGCACTATAATTGCAGGTAAAATTATTTACCACTTGTGTGTCATCATGGACTATGAACCCCACGCGTGTAATGTGGCCACATCAGCCAATGACGGGTCATTAGCTCTGTAAATGCTTAGATTGGCACATTTCCCTCTCCTTGTCTGTTGCAATAAATTTCAATGCATATTATTTTCCTATGAAAAGGGGACAGAACGTTCGATAGGCGTTCGTTTTATTAAAGTGACAGTTATGTCAGAATTTAATTCGACTTCAAAACTTACTTATTTTTCTCAAATTTTTAATAGGCTTTTAAGAAAAAAAGTGACCAACCCAACCTCAAAACGATTAAAATTTTTAATAAATCATAATTAAAGGAAAAATATAATATGTTGTATTGGATTCTATAGAAAACGATGACTTTCTTCATTGGTCATTGCACTATAATTGTGGGTAAAATTATTTAGCACTTGTGTGTCATCGATCATGGACTATGAACCCCACGCGTGTAATGTGGCCACTTAAATCAGCCAATGATGGGTCATTAGCTCTGTAAATGCTTAAACTTGCATATTTCCCTCTCCCCGTCTGTTGCAATAAATTTCAATGCATATTATTTTCCCGTGAAAGGGGGATTTGAAAAAAACTGAAACAAACGATTATTAGATTTAATCCTTCCGTGATTAAGCGTCTGAATTTTAGAGCATCTTATTGCCTGTAGCTGATTAAGTTTTTTTCTTCAAGAATATGGATCAGAAAGAAGCGGACGGCGCAACGACTGAAGATGATTCTAAAGATGAGTGTGGAGAGGAAGACTTAGAAGAAAATGACACCTTAAGGTTATTCATTCAAAATTATTTTGTCGCAGAAGGAAACCTCAAATGCTGTACCACCAAATGAGTACTAACTGCCTGTAGAGCAATTTGTCGGCCTCGATGTGTAGTGGTCATCATGTTTGCCTACCGTGCGAGAGGTCTCGGGTTCGATTCCCGACATTGTTGAAATGGCATATTTATTTAAAAAAGTGTTTTTCATCATTCCATGTCCACTCGCTAGTTGGAGCATACGGTATCCACAAAGAGCCCGCGTGCATCTCTATCGGCTGCCAACTTCTTTGCGTCCTCCCAAGTCAGATTTTCGTCCCGAATTTCTGATATATACTGCCGACGTTCAGGGTGTTCTTACACTAGGATATTTCATTGTACCTGGACTGACACCTGAAGCGTAAGACTGATCAACTTACCTTCATTCAACAAAAATGATCAAGATACACTGTGAAAAAAAATTAATTCACGCAATACACAACACAATTATCGGGTTGCGGTCCCGTGGCTAGTGTTGCGAACTCACAAATCAGAGGTCCGAGGTTCCAACCCCACCCTACCCCAACTCGATTTCCATTTTCTAATAGTGAGTTATTTACAACTCGTTGAAAATGGTGATCAAAATTTAAATATTCAATCAATTATAAGCGGGGACTCTCCTATATTAAAATCACCACATTTATTGGTGTACCAATGCAGTGCCCTATGAACCATTAGGTGCGGAAAGGGAATGATGATGATATATGCTATCTGGTCTCCTGTTTATAAATTAAATATTAAAAGAATCGAAAAACAAATTTCATTTGCATTTTCCAAATTATTTAGCTTCATTAAAATTTTATAACCTTTATTCATTAGCACACAGAGGAGATATGTTTGATCAAATCCTGCTTTATAAAATTGTCAATAATAAATTCGATTCCCCGGAACTCATTAATCTACTCGCTTACCGTGCCCCCTCCAGGCCGACTAGACTCTCTGATATTTTCTATATTCGTAAATTTAAAACTAATCACCGGAAACATTCTACGATCCCTCGTATATGTGAAACATTTAACAAGAAATTTAATAGTCTCGATATATTTAACACTCCATACAATATGTACAGAAGAGAACTAATAGGCTTGATTCATGCTCTTCATTCATAATTCGTTTAATCATTAAATCAAATGCAATTTTCCACTCTCACCTTCCTCCAATCATCCTTCACCACTCCTTATCAATTTCCCTCTTTTCCTTTTCACCATTTTTTTTTTTTTTTTTAAATTATTTTACATATTTATTACAGCAATATACAAGTAATTATAACAAATTAATTCAGTAGTAAAAGTAAGCATACATATTTTTTATTTTTGCCGTTGGTTCATCTAAACTGCCTAACTAGGGATAGCTTCCCCGTTCTAAGGCAGTCAATTATGTATTTTATAATGATATTTAAAAGTATTTACACTTTTATCATAATGTGTGCTTTTTCAGTCTTAAAGGTAAACAATGAATATCCAGAGAAAACATAAATAATACCAAAATCTCTATATCCTAAGTCCTAAATCATTACTAGTAGAACAAGCAACCAGCTTACGTCCTTCTACATCAGACAATTAATTCTCTGACTCCCTCCGACCAATATGGATTAAAAATGCAGTCAACAAAAATAGCGTGGATGCTTGGACTAGAGAGAGATAATTATTCTTATGCCGAAATAGAGTCGATGTTAAATATTTCTAGTCTACAAAAACGTAGAACTAATATTGACTCCATATATATGTTCGGCATACTAAATGGTATAATCGATGTTCCATCATTACTGGGACAAGTAAAATTCAATATTCCGACTCGTAGATTGAGAAACAATGAAGTACTGTTCATCGATCAGCATAGAACAAACTATGGCCTAAATTCTCCAATGACCCGCCTTTGTCGTATTGTTAACTCAAGACAGGATCTGGACTTTTTTGGTTTAAGTTTACAACGATTTAAACGAGCACTAAATAAATAGTCCAGATCTTGTCTCGATGTCCCTTATGTTTGTCAATGCTTCTTTCTTTTTTCTTTAAATGTTTTAAACTACTCTTTTATTTGTAATATTTAAACCTTATAAATTGTATACATGGACAATGTCCGTTAATAAATAAATAAATAAATAAATAACACCTTTCTCAGCCTGGCAATCCCACTATCTCCTTCTTCTGTCCGTATTTATCTTATTTTAATAACAACAACAACAACAAACCATCACGCCGTTTCCCCGTAGGGGTAGGCAGAGAGGATAGAACGCCATAACACTCTATCTTGGCATACAGACCTCGCTTCCTCTACATTCATACATCTTCTTATGCACGCACGCCGATTATTCCTACTTTTGACATGTCCATCTTCAAGTATTTGATGGACTTGATCGTGCCATGTCTTTCTCGTTTTCTGCATCCATCAACATTTGCATCGTAGATCCTTTTAGTCGTTCTTTCTCTGTCCATTCGCTCTACATGTCCAAACCAACGCAGCACCCCTTTCTTGATTCTGTCAATAATGCATGTCTCAGCCTTCACACACACTTCACGGATCTCGACATTTGTGCACCTATCATACATCGTTTTACCACACATTCGCCTGAGGGATCGCATTTCGACAGCATTCAACCTACTTTCATCATTATTTTTTCAATTCCATACTTCGCTCCCATACATTAGAGTTGGAACTAGAACTCCGTTATTTTAATATATAGTGTATTTATTATTTATATAGTTTAAACTTCAAGCCGTCGTCGCTTTATTACAGTATTATTTAGTGAATACATATAATTAGATGGCAGGCCCTACTATGTATACATTTTATAGTTTTTTTTTTTTAAATATTCATTTAACCTGTACATCTGTTTGTATTCGAAATAAATAAAATATAACAATAGGGAAATATCACATTGTACGAATACCAATAAAAATATGTGAAATGGAAAAATTCATTGTATTTTCAAAAAACCAATATGATTTTTTGCCCGAACGGTGAAGATATCTTTTCTTTACTATCGGGAAGTGGGGAGTTTAGGCTGTCGGCTATTTCCCTGGCTGTCAGCAATTTGTTATCCGCGGTGAAAATAAAGGTTAACTCAAAGACCCTCGAGTCTAGTATTTAATATTAGATTTAGTAGACACCAGGGGCGAACCGTGTCTAGAAGCGATTATTACCATTATATTTGACTAACCATAATAATGTTTTACTGTGATTTTATTTAGAGAAAAACAAATAAATAATTACTTTTTATTTTAAATCATTTCCACCGTTTGTATTTTTAACCTAATATAAATATTAATAAAACGCGCCCAGTGTCTGCGGTGAGCCAAGAAACTAGCCGATTATTCCAGCTTATTTTTTCATACAAATAAGTATGCTATATTTTTAAAGTTTTACCCCAATGCAGGTTTTTTCTCGCAGATTACACAATTTTTTTTAAAATTCTTTTTTTGGAAAACAGTATTTCAAACATTGTTTCTTAAGGGCTATTTTTCTTTGAGATGGTACTTTTGACATAAGACCATAATTACTTTCATGCGTCATATTGCGGGACATATAGCGCTCGACGCGGCCGTTTTTAGCACTATTAATTTTAAGACCAATTTGTCCAGTTGACATTTCAATTAAATACCTAATATTGACTGAATTCATAGTGGTATTTTTTATTTATTTTTTAATGAGTTATGTGTTAAAGTAATGGATAATATATCACAAAGTTACATTACATTAGATTTCATGAATGAGAGTTGTTGTATCACACAGAACCACAGAAAAATATCAATTTATAGTAAATATTACCAACATTATATTATGTACCTTCTATGTAGGTACAAATATATATTTTTTGTTTTTTTACAACTTACCTGTAAATAAAATCACCATTCGCACTGGTAGACACTGTCACTAATAATGATTGCTCAAATGCCTCGTCTTTTTACAGAAGTAAGCAGCAATTGTTGGAGGAATTGCTCCAGGAAAAGGAGCACGGTAGAAGAATGCGCGGATTTGAAGATTTGCTTAAGTACAATCCGTCATTAGGGTGAGTTCTTTAGTCATTAGCTCTAACAGTGTGCGGGCGCATTGACCATAGTTTGTTCATTCATTCTCATACAAATATTCCCCTCTATTAACGTTTTTCGTATTTTTCATCACCCCGATTTTACGTTTAAAATTTTTCAGAATTCATTTGATGTGTGCCACACGAATGAAAAATAAACGCTAATATACTAATTTTCGTATACAAATATCGATTTTTCTTTCGCGCTCAGCCACCGTACGGGCTGGGTGTGAAATATAGTTCCTCTCCAACTGTAAAAGATAATACGGTATTTATTTATATTAATTAAAAAAGGAAATAAGAAATATTTAAAATAACCCAAAAATATTCCTTATTATTAAAGGGCAACAAAATAAATCATAGAAAAAAAGAGTTCATATCTTTAGTTTACCCAGGATAGTGTGTTTTTTAAGAGAAGGAAAATTTTGAAAGTTTGTAATCAATTAAAAAAGAATTAAAAATTTTCGGGCCTATAAAATATGCATGTCTCTGTGCGAGCCTCGTTTTACAATGTACTATTTCTAACACACGATTCCTTCTTTGACTTGATCTATTTGAATTACTTGTAAATAAATTTTGGTTCTTAAATATATATTTTAAACATTGAAAACAATATATTTGTCTTAGATGTAAAAGTTTAGCTTCTTGGAACAATTGATGTGATCGAAACAAGCCAATGGAATGACCGCAAAAAATTACTCTAAATAAAATTATAGTTTAAATAGGCTTCTGTAATAAAAAGTGCTCACTTCAAAGCGATTATAAACTCCAAAAAATACCAGTTCAAGCAAAAAATGCTCGCTTGAACATGAATTTTGCATGATTTTTGGAAATCACCTGGACGGTACGCTTAACGATCGTCTGTATGTATCTATCGATCTGTACCGATCGACTACAAAGCCGGCTCCTATAACGTCTCTATACATACGCTCGGAAAGATAGTAAAACAGATGGAAAAAATATAATAACTAAATTATTTTTAGAGTGGTAACTTTCTGACGCATATAATCTGTGTCTGACGCCTAGATGCTCTTATTTGTTAATACGACAGAACCTAGCGACATTATTTTCACATCTAGGTGTTCGTTTTATTAAAGTGACAGTTATGTCGGAATTTAATTCGACTTCAAAACTTACTTGTTTCTCTCTCATATTTTTATTAAGCTTTTAAGAAAAAAAGTACCGACCTCAAAACGATTAAAATTTTCAATAAATCATAATTAAAAGAAAAATTGCTAGGTGGAATAAAATTTTGACACTTGATGCGTAGATAAACGTATCGAGGGGTTTTAGACCCGTTGGTATAAAACGATGTACTTACATCAAAACTTGATGGTGGGGGTATCGGTACTATACCTTTGTGGTCGGTCAGGAGACTTATCTTCAACTATGACGTCATACTGAAACTATGTTATTTTAGAGCGTAGATATGTGTACGGTGATGTAAGCTTCCCCCTTCATTCATATTGATGTACCTACCCAAAACTTGAAGAGGGGGCGTCGGTATTATATCTTTATAATCGCTAGAGGGAATTTATCTCTCTGTGTTTTGTTTCAATATTTTTATCCACCGTCGACTTATTTCAGATGTCAACTGCAGCGCGACAAGGAAAGGCCATACGAAAGCGACAGCCGCCCGCGGCCGGCGGCGCGCGCGCCCGCGCCGCACCCGTCCGCGTACGACGACGCGCTCGACATGCCGCACGGGCTGGCGCGCTGCGTCGCGCGCTGGGGCAGCGCCGGCTGCCTGGCGCGGGCGCGCGCGCGCGGCCTGGCGCGCCTGACGCGCTCGTGCCCCGACCTGCGGCGCGCGCGCTCGCCGCACGACAGCCTGACGGACGCCATGACGCAACTCCACCTGGGGAGAGACTCCGAGGAGAGAAGGTGAGATGCGTCTTCATTTGATAATGGATTTGTCGTTGTATTTTTGACTCATTCCTGATATTTATTTGACAGAATGTACCCGCAATATCTGATTTTATTTCATTATCGACATTAAAACAACAGCCAAACCCAGTTTAAACACTCCCGTAAAATAGTTGTTTTGTGACATTTGAGGTGTTAAAACAAGGTCTTCAAATAATTGAAAAAAAAAAATTTTTTTTTGACTTAGTCCAGGTATTTATTTGACAGAATGTACATCTAATTTTCTCAAACTGAACAGTTTAGTAGGTTGGAAGAAATTGCCCTAAGGCAATGCCCATGCGCTCTGTAGCTGCAAGACATATTGTAATCTAGCTCCTATATATCATAATCACTTTTTAGCATAAACACTACAAAATTACAATTATGCTATTTTATTGTTTATTTTTGTAAATTTATTGATAATTTTAAGTTGCTAGAATTTCATTCGTCCATGCACTTTGTAGCTGCAAGACGATTAGTAATTTAGCTTCAATAGGTAAATGTTATCAAATATCTAAATTTAGTAAATGCGGTCTAGAATTCTAACTGTCCATGTGCTCTGTAGCTGCAAGACGTGCTGGGATATTTATACAGGGTGTTCTTTAAACCCTGTCACATCCGAAACCACGATGATCAGTATGAGCAAGAAGGCTTATTGGCACATTAAAATATTTTTTTAGAACGACTAAAATCTTGAAAAATGAAATATAGAAAAAAAACAAATGGTCGCTTACTTCTGCAGGGGGGAAGCGAGGGGGGCGCGGCCGTGCTGTTCAGACTCCCCCCTCCCCGTTTCTCCCCTGCAGAAGTAAGCAACCATTTGTTTTTTTTCTACATTTCATTTTTCAAGATTTTAGTCGTTCTAAAAAAATATTTTAATGTGCCAATAAGCCTTCTTGCTCATACTGATCATCGTGGTTTCGGATGTGACAGGGTTTAAAGAACACCCAGTATATTGTACAGCGCCCTTGAGGTGATTTTCACAAAAATAGTGCTATATAAATTATCCAAATATATATATAATTAATGAAATGCTGTTTGTTTGTTCACAGTTGCAGTTGCAGTTCGCACTTCGGCAGCAACGGGGAGGCGAGCTGCGAGAGCTGCGACAGGAGCGACGAGCGCGAGGAGCTCTGGCGCCAGATGCTCGAGTGCCTCGACAAGATGGAGCTGCTGCGCGAGCCGGCGCCCGAGCGGCGCGTGCGCGTGCTGCGCCGCGCGCTGGCCGGCCTGCGGCGGCCGCCGCCCCAGCACGCCGCCAGGCAAGGCCCCTCCGCTATTGTCGCTACGTCTCGTCCGACCCCGGTGGCCGGCCGTCGGGTAGGAGAGTAGTAATCGGGTATCAGATGCTCGAGAGCCTGGCCGCTGAGCCTCCCAGTCCGAGTAATGGGGTATTGGGTAGGGAAGAGACGTTCAATTCTTAGAGTGGGTCTGCTGTGACAGGTCTCCCGAGCCCGGCTGCTGAGTGGTCTCGTATTGTTAAATCTCCTTCTCTGAGCCCATGTCTTTAAAGTAGCGGGCTACTGGGTAAGGAAGAGACGTTCTATTCTTGTTGTAGACATCACTGCGACCCGAGTAGATCTACTGAGACTGGTCACATATTTGTAAATATTCGATGCGCTACTCATTCGAGATGCCTCAATATCACTTGGAAATACGTCTCCTCCCATTTGCGATATTTCAGAATCACTCTGGCGGTCATTATTACTTAGCCCTGTTCAACGTCATAATGCCGCAATATCGCCCCTGAGTAGCGCCTGCTAACGTCACTCAACGTAAACATTCTCATTTTTATTGTAGTATCTCGGCTACGTCATAAACGTTTTATAAAAGAGATTGGTTTATTACGGTTATTACTGGGGTGGATAAAGCATCTCTATTATCATATCTTAATCTACTATTTTCATGCCACTTTGGGTGGATTCAGAAACATCCCGATGAGATAACACGTCGAGTTAGTTCCCATGTAAAAGTTCTTCCTCCACATACCCTAAAACCGTTTTAAAGACCGTGGGTCTTGCTATCGGTTTTGCTTATGCATAAAAAAGTGTTGTTTTTTTGTCAATAAACTTGAATTTAACTCTACTACTATACTAATATTGTTCTCTCTCCTCATGACCACATTGCAAACAGAAATGGTAGCCAAAACTGCCTGAAAAATTTGAATTATAACCAAAAACGTATCCTAACTCTCATTTCTACAGGGAGGAGACGACTCCGGAGACAGACGACTTCCGAGTGCAGCTGTTTGCCGCCTCCATCCAGCTCGTCATGCGCAAGGTGCTGGACGCGATGCTCCGCGACGGCCACCACTGGCCGGAGCTGCTCTGCAAGGTCCCGGACGCGCCCGAGGACCCCGTCAAGCGGCGCGCCGTCAAGAAGACGGTCGCGCGGCAGGAGCCCAAGACGATCACCGTCGAGCACACCACCTTCATCGAGAAGCTGCAGGCCGTGAACAAGGACTACGTCGACAAACTCATCCGGCAGAACTTCAGCGGCAGCGACTGGGTCTTGACCATCGGCGAGCTGCAGAAGCTCGAGGAGAAGCTGAAGGCCGCCGTCGGGAAGCGGCCCGCGTCGCCGCCCGCGAAGCACGGCCGCGACGAGACCCGCGAGGCCGAGCTTCTCGCGGGGCGCGGGCTCAGCAAGCTCATCAACCAGTTCTCTAAGAAGGAGCCGGAGCGCGTGGAAGACGCGCCGACGCCTGGCGACAAGAAAGAAGAGCACACAACCGAGGTATGAAGTGATTGAATTGTATTATTTATGTTCAAAGCATTCACATTTTAATTAACGTTAGTAAATAGTCGTATTTAACTACCTTTTATGTCTTATTTATACCGACTTTTTATATCTACCGGTTTCGGGACGCACCCGTTTCTTTGTCAGAACACTCAATGCATCAACATGCAAATACCAAAATACACTCACCTTTACCATCAATACATAAATTGCATGCAGAGTTAAAGGGGATGCAAACACCACCATGTCCGAACATGCACGAAAATATTTTTTTTATTTTATTAATTTTTCACGCCCATAAGATTTTTACATGCATGGAAGTTATATAAAACATGAGTATATAAACAACATCAAATTTAAAAAATACAATATAAAGAAATAAAAGATAGGAACAGTGTTAAGAAGTATAGTTGGTATAAAAATAAAAATAAAAAGATGAGTGTATAAACAACATAAATTTCAAAAAACACAATGTAAAGAATAAATTATTTTAATAATATTTTTAGCGATATTTTGCAGAATGTGTGGGGGTGGGGGTTAGGATGGGAGGGGTGATGAGGTCGAACGTTAAACGATTAGTTAATTTTTAAATCCAATGTATGGAATTACTTGAGCATAATTGTACTGACTACATATGTATAGTGTAAATTTACTGCCAGAAAAATTGTAAAAACTGTGGATTGTGGATGTTCAAACATAGGCAAAATGGTGACTGTTACACAGTGTGTAAAGTGGCCACTTAAACCAGCCAATGACAGGTCATGAGCCCTGTAAATGCCTTGACTTCCATATTCCCTTATTTTAAGGTATTCTCCATCCCTGTTGTAATTTGTTTATGTTTATAGCTTCAAATAATATTTCTATTGCTAAATTTTTTAACTTTCTGCATCGTAATTTTTTTATGTCAATACTTTGTTCTTCCTAAACATGCGTCAACCGCATGCCACTATTTAGCAAAATGTCAAAATAAGACACCTAAACAAAATGGTCAATTACACTGCACCTACTTTGAATTTAGTTTGAGCCAATAATTTACACGTTTTTTTATTTGCCTCGATTTTATTCTCCATTCACGCGGCGGCGCGCGGCTCGACGTCTTTCGACAGATTGAATGAGTTTCGAAAAAATTTCAACGTAAAACCGAGGATGTGAAAATCTCTCATTCAAATATCCCCCAAACAAAAACTTCAATTGGGGGGGTATTTGAATGAGAGAATGTATGGAAAAAAATGGGACCTTCACATTTGGGCATTTTATCGATATTTGTAGTATGTGATATTTTCCTTTTGGGATCGTGAATATTTTTTTTTTTTACATATTTTCAATGGTTTTATTAAAAATGTATGTAAAAATTAAATATCGCATACTCCGAATACTGATAAAAATATATGAAATGAATTTAGATTAATAAATTGTATTTATGTTTTCATACATAAATGTTAAAAAGAAATTCAATAAATATTAGTTTGTAGAAAAACGCCACGTGTTTGGCCTTGGTTGTTGTGACTTTTTAAAAAAAAAATTTTTTTTTTATTTAAAGTTTTTTGTTTTTTTACAATAAACATAATAATAAAACAGAGTATTAAAAAAATAAAGCATAATTACATAATAAGTCAAGATTGTACATCTTTGACTATTTTAAAATTTGAAAAATTACTAATTACTCTTTCTAATAGAGAATTCTGAGCTGCTCAGTGCCTCGATTATGAACACTATCTTCATTTGTATATATCGATACGGTATACTTAATTTCTGTACTATCTGTATCTACCTCGGTGTGTTCTTTTTTTTGTTTTTTCACAATAAACATAATAATAAAACAGAGTATTAAAAAAATAAAGCATAATTACATAGCAATGAAATACATATTATTAGTAAAAATTAAACGAAAAAATCCCACAAAGCATGGTCTGTTCGTGGGTATACAAGAAAATGTTAATGAATTTTTGCTCCTATAATAAATAATGGACAGTTGTAATAATTTTGTGTAACATAAGAAAGAAAAAATAAAATATTCTGTAAAAGATAATATGGTATTTTTTTTTATAGTATAGTACTTCAAGATTTGTGATATTGTTCTACACAAATTTGAATGGCAGGAGCAAATAAACATGAATCACGTCGTATTAGGGGCGTGGCCAATGGAATTACTGTTTTTAATGGATATTAAAAATTACAAATTTAAAAGTATTTTTTATGTTACTAAAATTAGCAAAAATTTTTTTTTAGTATTTTGTAGACCTTTATTACTTTAAAAATGTAAAAAAAAGTTATATTTCCCCATTGTCAAATAAACTATCCGTAATAATAATTGCTTGTGTTTTATGCCAATTGGATTGTGTACTTCTTCCAGAAGGTGATAGAAGAACCGAAGACCAAAACGCTTTCCGAGGAAGTCAAGCCCGAGCCCAAAGTCAGCAAGGAATGCAGCGAGGAAGCCGCAAAGACCAAAACCGTCATCAAGAAAATCGTCATCAGCAATCCTCAGAACAAGAGCAAAGCCATAATTGCCATGAAAGAGGTAGATATATATTTTGTGGAGCGATGGAATGGCCTTCCCGAGGAAGCGACCATTGCACGCTCAGGTATTATTGTTGTTATGGATAACTTATGAAGCTCCATTTTCGTAGTATAATACCTCGAGGGCGCTTAGCAAAGTGATTATACAGTAAAATCCCCGTTTTACGTTTTTCAAGGGAACATCAAAAAAGTGTAAAGCTGAGGAAAACTTTAAAGTGAGGAAATGAAAAATGTATGGAAAAAATGAAATAACATAAAAATATAATTATTGTACTAGACTATACTAAATATATAGCAGAAAAAATTAAAAAACTGTCATCTTTGGGAATTATGATTGAATTAAAAATATTTTGTATTTTTTCACTTAATACTATTTTTTGTTATTGAATAAAAAAAAAAAAGTATAAACAATTTTATGTAAGAACTTAGCCTCAAAAACACTTATATGTAAATTTATAAAGTACAGTAGAACTCCAATTATCCGGACAGCAAAAAAATTGGATAATTGGATTTTTCACACAGATAACATTTAACAACGATGGAACGAGATAAAATTTGACAACATATGAAAGCATTGAGGAAATATGGTCGTTCAAACATAGGCAAAATGGTGAATGTTACACAGGCATTTACAGGGCTTATGACCTATCATTGGCTGGTTTAAGTGGCCACTTTACACACTGTGTGACATTCACCATTCTGCCCATGTTTGAACATCCACATTTCCTCAACTCTTCCATCTGTTGACTTTTGTGAAGTAAATGAGCTGAAACCTTTACCAAACCAAATTGGCTGAGCCAAATCACCTACTAGGCAACGCCTGAAAACAATTTTCCAATTTTTATACTTCTTCTTTTATACGTGTAAAGTGGCCACTTAAACCAGCCAATGACAGGTCAGTAGCCCTGTAAATGCCTAGACTTCCATATCCCCTTCTCAATAATGTGTTCCCTCTCTGTTGCAATAAATTTAATTGATTATATGTATGGTAATTTGCAGGAGGTACAGGACGCGGAGCCGAGGACCCGTCTCGCCAGTGACGTGAAGGTGGTGAACGGGGTCGCAATGAAGGGCGGAGTGCCCATCAAGGATGGCGTCACCATTCGGGACATCATCGGTGAGTGGCAACCTGGATGCAGTCTCTAAAGGAAAAACGTCATTTCAGATATTCATTCCTTAAGAGTATATGCGGAGGGAGAGCACTTTGATACGCAGCAGGGGCGAATCGTGTATAGAAGGGATTATGCGCAGCTTACCATTATATTTTACTATTCATAATAATTTTTTACGCTAACTTTATTTACTGAAAAATAAATAAATAATTACTATTTCTTGTAAATCGTTGCCATTGTATGTATTTTCCTCCAAATATAAATAAAATTATTTAATTATTAAAATTGTTAGCAGACGGTGAATGATCCCTCTGTTTCCAGGTTACCGGGAGCCGGTGGTGCATCCCGCGAAGCCGGCGGAGGCCCCCCCCACCCCCACGGTGTACGCACGCCCCGCCGACACGGACCACCATCACCAGCACGTATGCACAGGTGCTGCTTTACCGCTCTCTCCGCAAACTAGAAAGGAATTCGTGTTACTCTTTAAAATCGCCATACTGATTAGACCATTTCCGCCCGGGGGTGATATTCCAAACACTCGCGGCACGAGCAAACAGTTTTTACACGAGAAAAACTGTTTGCTCGTGCCGCGAGAGTTGTTCGGAATAGCACCCCAGGGATGGTATTCTGGATCTTCTCTACCCCCTAGAGAGTGATTAATTTGAAGATATTTTTTTAAAATTTGATTCATATAATGGCCACACTGATTATTTAACGTCAAACAAATAGGTACACATGCAACTATAGTCCTTAAAATATAGCTTGATTAGAATAACATTTGTCAGAAAAAGTGACGACATAACTTTGTAGTAACGTCTAAAGAGTTATTTAAATTCACCTACATACTAGGCAACGCCTGAAAATGTTATTTTTTCAATTTCTGTACTTCTTCGTGGACCAGGTGGATTTATCAACTATATTTTGAGTTTGTCCAAATTTGTAGATGCCTAGACTTCTATATCACCTTCTCTTAAATGTCCTTCATCTCTGTTGTAATAAAACATTTAAGTTTGTAAGTGAAAATTCTTGATGGAAGTTCATTGTAATTTATAGTATAAATAGAACACGAGTGATACTTTAATCCACAAATTTGGAATATCCAGTGACCGGTTTCATCGCTTTCGCGACATCTTCGAGACTGGTATCTTTATTAAAGAGTTAAATCTGAATCAACTGCTCCACAACTGTATGGCTTATGTTAGGTTTTTGTTGTTTTCATTGTGTGTTTTGTAATATAAATAATATAGATGTATATAAATACCTTGTTTTTAAAACTGTCTGAATATTTGTTAATTATGTTTGTTTTTTAAGTGAGTCTTCTTTGTTTATTCTCAAATGTAATAAAAAAAACTAAATTGTTAAGTGTCCTCGGCACGGGAAACCCCAGTGAGGTCACATTATTTTTATTATTAATTTATAGTTTGTAAGCGAAAAATATGAATAAATAAATAAATGTATTTATACAAAACAGAGGTAAGGATAGATAGTTCAAAGTTATATGTAAGTAAATTAAATAAAGTTATTTTTATCTTAAGGATCATTATCAACAAATTTTCTTTGGGTTAACTAATGAGTTGATATAATGCTATTTTAATGATTTCATTATATCAACTCATTAGTTAACCCGAAGAAATTTTTTCAAATTTGTAGATGCCTAGACTTCTATATCACCTTCTCTTAAATGTTCTTCATCTCTGTTGTAATAAAACATTTAAGTTTGTAAGTGAAAATTCTTGATGGAAGTTCATTGTAATTTATAGTATAAATAAAACACGAGTGATACTTTAATCCACAAATTTGGAATATCCGTATTTGTGAATTAAAGTAACAGTAACCCTGAAACGGCTGTATAAATACATTTAACTTTTTAATAAAGATACCAGTCTCGAAGATGTCGCGAAAGCGAAAATATAGCTTGATTAGAGTGACAGTTGTCAGAAAAAGTGACAACATAACTTTGTAGTAACGTCTAAGGAGTTATTTATATTGACACACGAAAAATCATTAGTATCTGGCGTGTTAATTTATTTTTTTAATACAATGCTTGACATATAAATCAACATAAATACATAAAATCAGCTTTAAAACTAAAATAAACCTAATTATTAACGACGTTCTTACAAGGTTACATCATTTTGCAAAAACATTAGAGATGGGACACATCGATCAATGCAAATTGATCGAATAAAAATCATCTTTTTTTCACTGACAAACTTGTATCGGTTGCAGTCAACCACGGCACGGACAGTTGCGCCGGCGGCGCCGAGGCCACTCGCTGCAGCCAGCACCCGGCCTCGCCGCGTCCCGACCAACCGTGCAACTGTTGCTACTGCACGGTGTTCGGCCACGCGGTAAGCCCAACCTTGCACATTTTTCTTTTCCACAAAAATGTTCGTTTGGGGTTCACTCGAGGA